>NW_007145075.1:0-838 GCF_000164805.1 Carlito syrichta
GGGCTAACCTTGAATTTTTTTCTAATTTTAAAAATGTGAATTATTTTCAGACTTTGGTGTTTTATTATTACTTGCCACAGGCGACACAAATGCTGCCTTAAATCCCCCTTACTCTTGCATTCGGAAATGCTTACCCCCACCCACATCACGACTAGCTGAAAAAACTCTTCGTTGTCTAAGGTTCAATTTAAATGCCACCTCCTCCTGTGAAGCAGATGCTGTCTGTGCCTCAGCCAAATCCCATCTCCTCGCACCACTCAAGTTTATAACTCTCTGTGTGAGGACTCTCACTGGTTGCACTGGTACAGACTCAGCACACATGAGGGACAGGTGAGAAGTATTGGAAAGTTAACATCCCTGGCCAGAGACCTCAACCAATCATTAACAGAATTTGGTAAATAAATACTTCATATTTCTCCCCTCTCCCCAAGGAGAATGATACTAACATTTATTCTTAACCATCTCCCAGAGGACCTCAGTGGGCTTGAACCCCCATTGTGCATAACAGTAACCTGATATTTAGTGCACTGTTTGGCTTACTGGGATCCCCTTCCAAATAAACCTTGTGTTCAAATACTACTCTCCATATTTGCTTCTGGGGAAATTCAACCTGTTTTCCTGGAAGTCCTTTCCTCATGACCACATAGAAAATAGCTCCTTCTTTTCCTGGGTTCTCATAACACTTTGTTATCTTAGGAAAAGTGTCATCTAGGATATTAAAAAAGGCACAGTGAATGATAGGATAGATATATCAGTCCCTCCCACTAGGTAACTGGAAGTAAGAATTATAATTTCTCTATATCTATATCCTCAAGTTATGGATCACTGTACTTTATAC
>NW_007145076.1:0-826 GCF_000164805.1 Carlito syrichta
AAATAAAGCTTCTAAAATAAAACCCAAATACATACTGTAATTGTACTAAAGTCAAAACTGAAATTAGTAGAAAATGGGAACAATGAAACTTCTAAAGCTAGCTTTGTTTTATAGAACCTCAATGTATCATGTTTGATCATGCTTGAACTAATATAATTCCCTGACATAGAGTAAACTATTCTATGATACTTTCTATGAATAAAATGAATTCAGTTACTATTATAAGTAGAAAAAAGTACACTAATTGTAACTAAAGAACCGGTTTAAAAGAATGCAGCCCAGCCCAAATTGGATGATGGGATCTTAGGAATGTGACCCAGTCCAAAGTTCATAATGGGCCATTTCTGGTACATCTAGATAATCATCTATACCATCTAAAGCTGGAAACAGCTCTCTAAATGTATATACTAATTCTACAAATATACTTTAAAAACTTATAAAGAAGCTTGTATCATGTATAAGTCTCCCAAATGTGACTTGAGTTTGAACTGTGTAAAGTTTAGCGCCAAAACCTCAGTCCGTGAGAAACGTGAACAGTGGATCCCTAGAGCCAAACATGCCTGTCATATTCTCAGAACTTCATGCTTACGTCATCAAACCCCTGCTAGTGGGTCATGCCAAACAACAAAGAAAGGAGGAGGGAATGGCCCTTAATCTCCTGAACACAACCAGGTGGTCTCAGGGTCCCTAACACAACTGGATCCCTAACGCTCAGGCAGGCCTCCACGGCCAGCTCCCAACATCACCCCATTGTTAATTTTTTAGCATGAACCCATGGAACTCGGTGTTGAGTGAGAAATTCTTTCTTCAGCACCGTGAAAATATT
>NW_007145077.1:0-739 GCF_000164805.1 Carlito syrichta
ACTTAATTGATTTTTTTGAAGTTTAGTGAGCTCTTTCAACTATGGCTTGACCTTGTGGATTGTCGGGAATTTCTGTGGAATGAGAAATAGTAAATTGGGAGCAAAATTTCTGGAGAGATTTGGATGTATACGCAGGACCATTGTTGGTTTTCAGTTACTTTGGCATACCTAGCTGTGAGAAGCAAAAGAATAAATGTTGTACCACGTCCTTGTAGGCTTCTCCAGTTTTTGCTGAAGCTAAATTAACTGAGAAAATGTATCCACAGTCACATGCAAATAAGACAATTTTCCAAAGCTGGGAAAGTGAGTTACATCCATTTGCCTTAGCATGTTATGTCTCAGTCCTCGAGAGTTGACTCCTCCATGAGCTGGAACAAGTTTTTAAATTCTCAAAGAGTAAACTGAATGTAAATTGTTTACAATCCTCTGGCCTTAAAGGTATAGTAAAGAAACAATTCTGTAAATCAATAACTACAATATTAAAGTTAACAGGTATAGCAATCCAGGCTGCAACGCTCCCATGACTTCCACAGTAGCATTAATTGCTCTTAAATCCTGTAAAATCTCCATTTACCAGAATTTTTCTTAATTACAAAAATAGGAGTGTTTCAAGGGCTGGTGGTTGCCATTCGGGGGCTAGTACAAGGCTCTATATGACCAGACCCTAATTGTTGATAAACTAGTTTTTTGACTGCCTTGAGCTTTTCTGATGGCATGGGCTATTGTTCCACCCAATTGG
>NW_007145078.1:0-825 GCF_000164805.1 Carlito syrichta
CAGGCTCCTGTATTCCTTACCCATCTTTAACAAGTCCCTTAAAGGGGTCATAGCCCATCTACAGCATTTGTGCTGAGACTTTATCATTGGGGCTATACAAAAGCGTGCCCATTTGTGAAAGAATTGCTCTTCCCCATAATGTAAAGGTGATAGATGGAATAACATATGGGCAAAAGGTTCCTGAAGTCTTACTATCTGTCCTATTTAAAATCTGTGAACTTTGGCTACTGATGGTACTCGACCAATGCATATGAGTCCTGAAGGAGCTATTTGAGTAGACCAGGAAGCAGGCCAATTTTTTCCGGCAAAACAAGAAACATTGGCTCCTGTGTTTAACAAGCCTGTAATTTTGACTCCTTGTATAAATAAATATTTTAGAGGTCTAGATTTAGTAACCTCCTGAACCCAAAAAGCAACATCGCTAGAGTCAAATCCAGAGTCACCTCTAGACAGGTTAAAGTTTTACCTGCTTTCTGATAAGGCAAGAGCAGCAGCTGGGCTATTCTCTGCACTGTTTTGCTAGGGGGAGTAACAAGAACCTGGATTTCTCCTGTGTAATCCGAATCCAGCACTCCAGGAATAATGAAAATTCCTCGTAAAGACAAGGAACTTCTGCCTAATATTAAACTCACTATTCTTTCCGGGAGAGGGCCCTTTACTCCCATAGGAATTGTGGTCACCGGAACGTCCAGAGTTAATATTGTTGCAATGGAGGAACACAAGTCCAGTCCTGCACTCCCTGTGGTTGCTCGGATGAGTTCTGCAATGGAGCAGAAGGAACGAACGGGTTCATGGTGGTTGCTGTCTCTATTGTTATCTGGGGCG
>NW_007145079.1:0-763 GCF_000164805.1 Carlito syrichta
CAGAGTCAAATCCAGAGTCACCTCTAGACAGGTTAAAGTTTTACCTGCTTCCTGATAAGGCAAGAGCAGCAGCTGGGCTATTCTCTGCACTGTTTTGCTAGGGGGAGTAACAAGAACCTGGATTTCTCCTGTGTAATCCGAATCCAGCACTCCAGGAATAATGAAAATTCCTCGTAAAGACAAGGAACTTCTGCCTAATATTAAACTCACTATTCTTTCCGGAAGAGGGCCCTTTACTCCCATAGGAATTGTGGTCACCGGAACGTCCAGAGTTAATATTGTTGCAATGGAGGAACACAAGTCCAGTCCTGCACTCCCTGTGGTTGCTCGGATGATTTCTGCAATGGAGCAGAAGGAACGAACGGGTTCATGGTGGTTGCTGTCTCTATTGTTATCTGGGGCTGGGGCTGTCCCCTCTGGAAGTTTTCCTGAGCCGGATTTGGTTTGCTGTTGATTTAAAGGAGTGCTGTTTTTGTGAAATTTAAATAGGCATTTTCTAGCCCAATGAAAACCTTTTTTGGCATTTGGGACATAAGCTTTTGGTCGAGTAGCCCCAGTAAGTGGTGATGGTATGCCGTGTAAGCCGGCCATACCTTACTTCACTGGACAATCTGTTAATGTGCCCAACTTGACTATAGTTAAAGCAAGACTGTAATGAGATATTCTTTTGCTTAATACTTATATACTTTTACTTATATTATTTATATATTGTTTATGTATTACTTATAATATTTATATTATATATTGTTTATATTGCTTATAT
>NW_007145080.1:0-747 GCF_000164805.1 Carlito syrichta
GGGGAGTAACAAGAACCTGGATTTCTCCTGTGTAATCCGAATCCAGCCCTCCAGGAATAATGAAAATTCCTCGTAAAGACAAGGAACTTCTGCCTAATATTAAACTCAGTATTCTTTCCGGGAGAGGGCCCTTTACTCCCATAGGAATTGTGGTCACTGGAACGTCCAGAGTTAATATTGTTGCAATGGAGGAACACAAGTCCAGTCCTGCACTCCCTGTGGTTGCTCAGATGAGTTCTGCGATGGAGCAGAAGGAACGAACGGGTTCATGGTGGTTGCTGTCTCTATTGTTATCTGGTGCTGGGGCTGTCCCCTCTGGAAGTTTTCCTGAGCCGGATGTGGTTTGCTGTTGATTTAAAGGAGTGCTGTTTTTGTGAAATTTAAATAGGCATTTTCTAGCCCAATGAAAACCTTTTTGGCATTTGGGACATAAGCTTTTTGGTCGAGTAGCCCCAGTAAGTGGTGATGGTATGCCGTGTAAGCCGGCCATACCTTACTTCACTGGACAATCTGTTAATGTGCCCGACTTGACTATAGTTAAAGCAAGACTGTAATGAGATATTCTTTTGCTTAATACTTATATACTTTTACTTATATTACTTATATATTGTTTATGTATTACTTATAATATTTTATATTATATATTGTTTATATTGCTTTATATATATTGCTTATATTATTTATATATTGCTTATATTGCTTACATATATTCCTTAAATATATATTGATTATATTGCTTATATTACT
>NW_007145081.1:0-995 GCF_000164805.1 Carlito syrichta
ACAAGCACCTGGATTTCTCCTGTGTAATCCGAATCCAGCACTGCAGGAATAATGAAAATTCCTCGTAAAGACAAGGAACTTCTGCCTAATATTAAACTCACTATTCTTTCCGGGAGAGGGCCCTTTACTCCCATAGGAATTGTGGTCACCAGAACGTCCAGAGTTAATATTGTTGCAATGGAGGAACACAAGTCCAGTCCTGCACTCCCTGTGGTTGCTCGGATGAGTTCTGCGATGGAGCAGAAGGAACGAACGGGTTCATGGTGGTTGCTGTCTCTATTGTTATCTGGGGCTGGGGCTGTCCCCTCTGGAAGTTTTCCTGAGCCGGATTTGGTTTGTTGTTGATTTAAAGGAGTGCTGTTTTTGTGAAATTTAGATAGGCGTTTTCTAGCCCAATTAAAGCCTTTTTGGCATTTGGGACATAAGCTTTTTGGTCGAGTAGCCCCAGTAAGTGGTGATGGTATGCCGTGTAAGCTGGCCATACCTTACTTCACTGGACAATCTGTTAATGTGCCCGACTTGACTATAGTTAAAGCAAGACTGTAATGAGATATTCTTTTGCTTAATACTTATATACTTTTACTTATATTACTTATATATTGTTTATGTATTACTTATAATACTTATATTATATATTGTTTATATTGCTTATATATATTACTTATATTATTTATATATTGCTTATATTGCTTACATATATTCCTTATATATATTGATTATATTGCTTATATTACTTATTTTGCTTATATTACTTACACATTACTTATATACTTTTGCTTATGTTACTTACATTATTTATTTTACTTATATTACTCACACATTACTTATATACTTTTGCTTCTATTACTTACATTAATTATTTTACTTATATTACTTACACATTACTTATATACTTTTGTTTATTATTGCTCAAGCTCTCTGCATTCCTATAAGAAAAGGAAAAGTGTAACTAAGTTCAGGCTTTATTTCAGTATTCTCAACTGTTAAAGGAAATC
>NW_007145082.1:0-821 GCF_000164805.1 Carlito syrichta
AACTTACATTATTTATTTTACTTATATTACTCACACATTACTTATATACTTTTGCTTCTATTACTTACATTATTTATTTTACTTATATTACTCACACATTACTTATATACTTTTGCTTCTATTACTTACATTATTTATTTTACTTATATTACTTACACATTACTTATATACTTTTGTTTATTATTGCTCAAGCTCTCTGCATTCCTATAAGAAAAGGAAAAGTGTAACTAAGTTCAGGCTTTATTTCAGTATTCTCAACTGTTAAAGGAAAACCTTACAAAGAGGTGCAGTAAGAGGTAACATTAAGCTTAGCAGGGCAGTTTCTACTAATGTGCCTGATTTGTCCACACACATAACATGATTGCATTGAAACATTTTTCTGTTTACCTGCATACCTTGAACGATCTGTGAAAAGGTTTCTCCCTTCAATGGTGCAGTGAAAGCCATTCCTTGCATAATAGCTGAGCTTACGTCCACGCACTGACATATAAAATCAGTAACCCGTCTGATCTTGCGTATGGGTCTAAGTATTATTAGCATTTTCAAAGGCCAATTGTTTGAGAAGAATTTCTGCTGCTTCTTCATTAGTAATAACGGATTAATAGCCGTAGTGAGTCTGGAAACAAAGTCCTCATAACTTTCCTTGGCCTTTTGTTTTACATCAGATAAAGAAGAAGTCTGAGCAGTGTCTGTCGGTAATTTTTTTCCATGCGGTGACAGCACAATGATTTATCTGAAGCAAAACATCTTTGGGTAGAGAAATTTGATTAGCCATTTGGGTACACATACCAGTCCCAGAGAGCATACCATGATAAATAATG
>NW_007145083.1:0-832 GCF_000164805.1 Carlito syrichta
TTATTTTACTTATATACTCACACATTACTATATACTTTTGCTTCTATTACTTACATTATTTATTTTACTTATATTACTTACACATTACTTATATACTTTTGTTTATTATTGCTCAAGCTCTCTGCATTCCTATAAGAAAAGGAAAAGTGTAACTAAGTTCAGGCTTTATTTCAGTATTCTCAACTGTTAAAGGAAAACCTTACAAAGAGGTGCAGTAAGAGGTAACATTAAGCTTAGCAGGGCAGTTTCTACTAATGTGCCTGATTTGTCCACACACATAACATGATTGCATTGAAACATTTTTCTGTTTACCTGCATACCTTGAACGATCTGTGAAAAGGTTTCTCCCTTCAATGGTGCAGTGAAAGCCATCCCTTGCATAATAGCTGAGCTTACGTCCACGCACTGACATATAAAATCAGTAACCCGTCTGATCTTGCGTATGGGTCTAAGTATTATTAGCATTTTCAAAGGCCAATTGTTTGAGAAGAATTTCTGCTGCTTCTTCATTAGTAATTAACGGATTAATAGCCGTAGTGAGTCTGGAAACAAAGTCCTCATAACTTTCCTTGGCCTTTTGTTTTACATCAGATAAAGAAGAAGTCTGAGCAGTGTCTGTCGGTAATTTTTTTCCATGCGGTGACAGCACAATGATTTATCTGAAGCAAAACATCTTTGGGTAGAGAAATTTGATTAGCCATTTGGGTACACATACCAGTCCCAGAGAGCATACCATGATAAATAATGAATGACCCAGCAGGTCTATTTAAATTCTGGTCTATCTGAATTCTAACTTGATCCTCATACTCGGTATTCCACAGCAAATAAGCAC
>NW_007145084.1:0-780 GCF_000164805.1 Carlito syrichta
TACCTTGAACGATCTGTGAAAGGTTTCTCCCTTCAATGGTGCAGTGAAAGCCATCCCTTGCATAATAGCTGAGCTTACGTCCACGCACTGACATATAAAATCAGTAACCCGTCTGATCTTGCGTATGGGTCTAAGTATTATTAGCATTTTGAAAGGCCAGTTGTTTGAGAAGAATTTCTGCTGCTTCTTCATTAGTAATTAACGGATTAATAGCCGTAGTGAGTCTGGAAACAAAGTTCTCATAACTTTCCTTGGCCTTTTGTTTTACATCAGATAAAGAAGAAGTCTGAGCAGTGTCTGTCGGTAATTTTTTTCCATGCGGTGACAGCACAATGATTTATCTGAAGCAAAACATCTTTGGGTAGAGAAATTTGATTAGCCATTTGGGTACACATACCAGTCCCAGAGAGCATACCATGATAAATAATGAATGACCCAGCAGGTCTATTTAAATTCTGGTCTATCTGAATTCTAACTTGATCCTCATACTCGGTATTCCACAGCAAATAAGTACCTCTGGACAAACAACTTTGGGTTAATTGCTGCCAATCTGTGAGAGTCATGCATCGAGAAGCAAATTGATCTAAAAGAGTAATTGTACAAGGTGCAAGAGGACCATACTTTGAGCTTGCCTCTCATAACTCTCTTACCAATTTATAATGCAAGCTTTCCCAGTGAGCTAGATCCACTCCATCAGCACCAGGATAAAATTGTATTGGGGAACAAGCTGTGAAACTAAAATCTTCTTTTTCTGCTTCAGCTTATACTGCCTGCATACTG
>NW_007145085.1:0-925 GCF_000164805.1 Carlito syrichta
TCAGCGTCCAAAGGCACAGGATTACAGGCTGAGCCACTGAGCCCAGCCGTTTTTTTTTTAAGGCAGTCTATATTGAGAGGACCAAGAAGCACCTAAATTGGGAGGGGACCTGAGGCGGTTGGACAAGAGGTAGTATTTTATCATTATGGTCATGGAGTCTTGTTGGAGCTTGGTTATAGTACAACCAAATAATATTTTATCACTTTCTTTAGTTTAGAAGTTTTGGATGTTTTCAGTATTGTGTAACAGCAGTAGAGCGGTTTTTCTTACGGTGTTTGAGCATTGCTTTTGCTAAGATCATAATCAGTTTTAAAGAATTTTCAATTATCTAAATTTTATACTAATGCAGATCCCAAATACTTACTACTTTGTAAAACTCCATGTTGTTTTTTTAAATATATATATTGGGCCCCAAATTCTCTTTTTTCTGTGTGCATCATTTTAAATGCTTGGTGATTAAAAGTATCACATTAATAGGATACTTTCTTGCAGACTACAGTATTATGTCTCACGGAGAGAAAATACTAGGGGATTCAACGGAAATACTCTTTTAAAAATAAAAATTGGTTTAAAATATAAAGGGAATGTGATTTTATATTTCCTTCAAATATATAGGGGTAACTTTCTCTAAGAATTGCACATCTGTAACATTTAATCAACATTAACAAGAGGAGAATACAGAGTGCACCAAGAAAATGTATACAAATTTTGAGAGTTAATAAAGCAGTATTAAATTATGGTACTGTTTTATTTTCTAAAGTATTTAAGATTTATTATGCATTCTGCCTTCTGAATAGCACTTAGGTACACTGAATCTCAAGGTTCAGTTTTCTAAGAATGATATAGATCTGAAATCTCAACAAATTTCATTTAAGCAGAATAAAACATTCAGAATTTATGTGAGAAACACTGTAGTTGTCATTTT
>NW_007145086.1:0-860 GCF_000164805.1 Carlito syrichta
AATATATATATTGGGCCCCAAATTCTCTTTTTTCTGTGTGCATCATTTTAAATGCTTGGTGATTAAAAGTATCACATTAATAGGATACTTTCTTGCAGACTACAGTATTATGTCTCACGGAGAGAAAATACTAGGGGATTCAACGGAAATACTCTTTTAAAAATAAAAATTGGTTTAAAATATAAAGGGAATGTGATTTTATATTTCCTTCAAATATATAGGGGTAACTTTCTCTAAGAATTGCACATCTGTAACATTTAATCAACATTAACAAGAGGAGAATACAGAGTGCACCAAGAAAATGTATACAAATTTTGAGAGTTAATAAAGCAGTATTAAATTATGGTACTGTTTTATTTTCTAAAGTATTTAAGATTTATTATGCATTCTGCCTTCTGAATAGCACTTAGGTACACTGAATCTCAAGGTTCAGTTTTCTAAGAATGATATAGATCTGAAATCTCAACAAATTTCAATTTAAGCAGAATAAAACATTCAGAATTTATGTGAGAAACACTGTAGTTGTCAATTTTGAAGGCAGAATTATACCATGTATTCCAACGTATTAAAAGGAAAAGGAGTTATCATTGGAGTACTATACAATTCTTAAAAAATCAATCCCAGCATAGTGAACTTTTGAGGCCCAACCATGAATTGTAACCATTTTGAAAGTGAAAAAAACAAATAGAATAAACAAATAAAGTCAGTTGCATGTTTTACAGCTTTCGTTCTTTTATTTATTTAATTATTTATTTTAATGTTTTAAAAAATGTGGGGTACAATTCAGAGTTAAATATACAAACATTGATTTTGCAGGGTCCCTGGTGGATGAGGTATGCCCCTCCATTCCTTAGCAGAAT
>NW_007145087.1:0-775 GCF_000164805.1 Carlito syrichta
ATGGAATGGAATGGAATGGAATGGAGTATATGAAATGGAAGGGATGGAATGGAATGTAATAGAATGGAGTGGAGAGTGGAGAATAATGGAATAGAATGGAATAGAATGAAGTGGAATGGAATGGAATGGAAAGGAGAGGGATATAGATATGGAATGTCAACAAGATTCAATTAAGGCAGAATTATACATTCAGAATTTATGTGAGAAACACTGTAGTTGTCAATTTTGAAGGCAGAATTATACCATGTATTCCAAAATATTAAAAGGAAAAGAATGGAATGGAATGGAATGGATAGGAATAATGAACATAAAAAATAAATAAAAAGGACATGGTGGATTTCATTCCCAAGAAGTGAAGAGAACCATGTGTTCCATTCCATTCCATTCAGTTACCCTCCATTCCATTCCATTCCTTTCTATTACTTGCCCCGGATTGTAAACATTTCATTGCTTTTGCTAAGATCATAATCAATTTTTAAGAATTTTCAATTATCTTAATTTTAATACTAATGCAGAGCCCAAATACTTATACTATGTAAATCTCCATGTTATTTTGCTTCATATATTTTCTCCATTTCTCTGTGTCTCATTGTAAATGGTTGGTCATAAAAGTATCAGATTAATCAGATACTTTGTTGCAGAGTACAGCATTATATGTTAGGTAGAGGAAATACTAGGGAATTCAATAGAAATACACTTTTAATATACAAATTGGATTAAATATAAAGGGAATGAGATTTTAAATTTCCTTCAAATGTATAAGGGAAATATTTCT
>NW_007145088.1:0-1119 GCF_000164805.1 Carlito syrichta
AATGAAATAGAAAGGAATGGAGAGTCACCGAATGCAATGGAAAGGAATGGACTGCAGAGTCACGGAATGGAATGGAACGAAATGGATTGGAGAGTAACAGAATGGAATGGAATAGAAAAGAATGAAGAGTAGAGCAAAGTAATGGAATGGAATGGAATGGAATGGAGAGTAATGGAATGGCATGGAATGGAGTGAAACACAATGGAATGGAATGGAATTGCATGGAATGCAATGGAGTGGAACGGAATGGAATGGAATGGAAAGGAATGGAATGGATTGGATTGGAGAGTAACGGAATGGAATGGAATGGAATGGTATGGAGCATAACGGAATGGAATGAAATGGAATGGAATGGAATGGAATGGAACGTTGACTAACAAAATGGAAAGGAATGGAAAGGAATGGATTGGAGAGGAACAGAAAGCAATGGAATGGAATGGAATGGATAGTAACGGAATGGAATGGAATTGAATAGAATGGAATGGAAAGGAATGGAGAGTAATGGAACGAAATGCAATGGAGTGGAATACAGTGGAATGGAATGGAATGGGGATTAACAGAATGGAATGGATTGGATTGGAATGCACAGGAACAGAATGGAATGGAATGGGATGGAATAGAAAGGAATGGAATGGAGGAATGGATAGTAACAAAGTGGAATGGAATGGCATGGAATGGAGAGTAATGGAGTGGAATGGAATGGAAGGGAATGGAATGGGGAGTAACGTAATGCAATGGAATGGAATGGAATGGCGTGAAACGGAATGGAATGGATTGGAATGGAATGGAATGGAATGGAACGTTGAGTAACGAAATGGAAAGGAATGGAAAGGAATGAATTGGAGAGTAAACGAATGCAATGGAATGTAATGGAATGGAATGCAATGGATAGCAACGGAATGGAATGGAAGTGAATAGAATGGAATGGGGAGTAGCCTAATTCAGTGGAATGGAATGGAATTGAATGGAGTGTAACGGGAAGGAATGGATTGGAATGGAATGGGATGGAATGGAGAGTACGGAATAGAATGGAATAGAATGAAGTGGATTGGAATGGAAATGAAAGGAGAGTAACAGATTGGAATGGAATGCAGAATAAAGGAACGGTATGGAAGGGAG
>NW_007145089.1:0-802 GCF_000164805.1 Carlito syrichta
TGAGAGAGGGCAACTTTGTCTTGTTCCCATTTTGGGGGAAATGCTTCCAATTTCCAGGCTTTGAGCAATATGTAAGCTGTGGTTTATTATAGATGACTGTAACTGTTTTGAAGTATGCTTATATGCATAGGTAGTAAAGGGTTTCTATTAAGATGGGATGTTGGATTTTATCAAAATCTTTTTCTGCATCTAAGTATGCAATTACGTGGTTCTTTTTTTCCCGTCTGTTAATGTATTGAGTTACATTTATGGGCCTGTGAATGTTGAAACAGACTTGCATCATGGGAATGAAGTAAATTTGTTCATGGTGGATGACTCTTAAGATGTGTTATTTAATCCAGTTTGTTAGAATCTTATTGAGAATTTTTGCATCTGTGTTCATCAAGGAAAGTGGCCTGTAATTCTTTTTCCTTATTTAGTTAATACCAGGTTTGAGAATCAGTGCAATGCTAGGTTCATAAAATGATTTGGTGAAAGTTCCGTTTTTCACAATTGCTCAGAATACTTTAAATAAAAATGATGTCAGCTTCTCTTTGTATGTTTTGGAGAATTCATCTGTAAAGACATTAAATTCCAGTGTTTTTATTTTTAAGGTAGATGTCTTATGACAAAATAGACTTCCTGGATTTTTTTTGGTCTGTTTAGGGTTTCGATTTATTCTTGATTCAAATGTTGAAAAAGTTGAAAGAATTTGTTAAGTCAGAAAGTCCCATAGTAACCTTAGGCTTTTTAGTTTATTTCCCCTTTTATTTACTTTATTATAAAAATGTGGGGTAGAATAGGGGATCCCAACTAGCACAAG
>NW_007145090.1:0-693 GCF_000164805.1 Carlito syrichta
CACACATAAATAATAAAAGATAAATTGAAGAGGGTAGGGAAGATTTTTGCATCTATGTTCATCAGGAACATTTACCTGTGTTTTGTTTCTGTTGTTGTTACTTTCTTGTCTAGCTTTGGTATCAGGGTAATACTGGTCTTGAATAAATGCGTTTGGAATTAGTCTCACCTCTTCAACTTTTTTGAAGTGTGTGAGAATTTGTCTTAGTTATTCTTTAAATATAAGGTAGAAAGGGACTCAAATGAGTTGAAAGGAAGAAAACAAACAGCCCTATTAAAAAGTGGGCAAAAGACATGAATAGACACTTCTCAAAATAAGACATACAGGCAGCCAAAAGACACATGAAAAAGTGCTCAGCCTCACTCATCATCAAAGAAATGCAAATCAAAACAACATTGAGATACCACTTAACCCTACTAACAAAGACCATCATTAATAAAACAAACAACTACAGATACTGACTAGGATGTGGAGAAAAAGGAACACTTTTACACTGCTGGTGGGAATGCAAACTAGTGCAACCTCTTTGGAAGACAGTGTGGTGATTTCTGAAAGAACCAGAAATTGACCTTCCATATTATCCAGTAATTCCTCTGTTGGAGAAGTACAGAAAAGGAGGCACTAAGGATCCTAGCTGGGAGGTGAGGGAGACTTATGGAGAGAGCAAACTTGAGCTTTAATGGGAAGTCCGGT
>NW_007145091.1:0-862 GCF_000164805.1 Carlito syrichta
TATCTCTATCCTCCTCCATGTGTGACCCTAAGAATGTGGCCTGATTTCTTTATGCTTCTGTTTGAAAAATTGCAGATTGCAGATGGTCGTGACAACATCATGGTAAATTCTCTAATAGGAGGTCAGCACTGGTGGATATTGTCTTCACTAATATTAGTGCCATTACCCTCCCTGGAAACCTGCAAGTACCTCTGTGAACCCTCCCCCCTGAGTGAACAAGGAATATAGACGCTGCACTGACAAGTCACATCTGCGATAAGGGACAGGTCAATGATGCTCAAGCCTAATGACTTCACATGTTTATCAATAAATTTAGATTTCAGGGCCTCTGAAAGACCCTTTCCTGTATGTTCCTTACATGAACAAATGCGTGAGTGTGCGGTGTTACAGCCTGGGTATTCAATGCATTTTAAGTTAATTAAATAGTAAATAATGCACTCCATGAATGTGTGCAATAGAAGAAACATCAGAAGTAGGATGAGTCAGAGTGGCAGAACACACCTGGAAACTTTCCTTAGAGCTGGGACAGGTATGCTGACTACGGAAGGAAAGAGTTGGACTCAACATCCTTTTCCAGGGAAGCTCCTTACTAAACAGGTCATCTCTGGACCTTTTGCTTGAATGGATGGCAACATGGAGTTTAGTATTCATATGACAAATATATCATCTTAATGCACCCTCATATCATGGATAGAACATTCAAAAAGGCAAATTTAAGGAACAAGGCAAGAGCACAGGAGAAAAAGTGGTGTAGAAAAGATGTTAATCCAGGCAATCTGTCCAGAATTATGCTCCTAACAAGGACATTCATTCATGATCTGGCATTGATAGTTTTGTGACTAAAATTCTGCATTTCATTTTC
>NW_007145092.1:0-5157 GCF_000164805.1 Carlito syrichta
TTTCTTTGGATAAGCATGTATCCAAATCATCTAAACCACCCTTAAATTGGGTACTTGTATTTTTATTATTTTATATTTTTGTCTTGTGTATTTTTTCTGAGTTATATTTTCTTTACACTCTGAATGCAAAACCGTTATCACGTATGTGCTCTTTAAGTAATAAATCCCAATGTTTCATTTTTTGTCATTGGTGATTTCAGTTTACTGTGTCACGAAGTATAATCTACCCAAGAACAAGCACTTTAATGTATTTTTTAAAGTCCTGCAGTATACGCCTTACACGTGGATCTTTTTCACATTTGGAGAAATAGTTGTATATAGGCGACCCTGATCTCAACCTCATTGTTTTCTGTGGTCACATCCAGTTATCTGAGAAACACAATTGCTGAAAATAAGTATTCCTTCTCCATTGAATATTCTTGATGCATTTGTTGAAAATTGATTTTAGTCATTTATTTCTGAGCTTATTTTTCTTTTTATTGATCTATGTCTGGACTTATTCTAGTAGCACCCAATCTTGATTACTGTAACTCTGAGCAAATTTTAGCATCATAAAATATGAGTCCTTGCCATACAAATTATGACCTCCGCATATTTTTCTCATGTCATTTACTTTGTCTCAGTGATATAGACCCTGTCATCTCAAATGGTTGTGAGTGCCAATCTCAAACACATCTATGTGTTTTAAATATAACCAGAAAAAGCAGGTGTTCAGAAATTTAAACCTGCCTCCTCTGAAAATCCTATGAGACCACACCTGGGCTCTGCTAGCCATGAATAAGAAGAATTCTAGGGCTTAAAACACCCCAACTGCTATTCTTCAGACAAGTGTAATTCAGTTTTCCCACCAAGCTCCTGAGCAATTTCACCTGGGCAAGTAAGTTTCCTCCTCAGCCACCCTCACCTGAAATCAATGCAACTTGCCACAGACCTCCAATATTGTTGTTTCAAAAACCTTATGTATAGGTAGATATTTTTATTTCCACATGAATTTTAGAATCAGTATGTGAATTTTTGCATAAACAGAAGTTGGAATTGTAAAAGAGATTGAGTTGAATCTGTAAATCACATAGGGGAATAATATAATCTACACAATGTTAAGTCTTATGATCCACGAATACATGAACATACAATGCATCTCAATATATTTAGGTTTTATATTTCTTTTAGCAATGTAATATAGTCTTCAGTCCAGTCTTGCCCTTATTATAAATTTGATCCTTAGGCCTGCTGTTAATATTATTAAAAATACTATTTTGATTCTATTTAAATGAAAATATTTGTTTTATTTTTAGGTTATTTTTATATTTTATAGAAAAATAATTGAATTGTATGTGTTTACATGATATTCTGCAGCACTAGTCTTTAATAAGTTTTAAACTTACATAAGGCAATAGTTCTCAATTTATTTATCATTTCTGATTTTGACTTTTCTATGTCATTTGAATTTGCATAAGTGTTTTAGAAATAACTTGGTTGTATATCAGCTCAAGAATCTTGATGCAATTTGTTTAGAATTGTGCTGATTCAATAGATAAATAGTGGAGAGCAATCATAAAACTGATACTGAGATTTCTGATTAAGTACCATAGCATTTCTTGACATCCATTTTTTAAATTTCCAAAATAATAGTATATAGTTTTCACTTGTCAATGCTCTACACACAAGGAGCATAATTTTTGTAAATGAACATATTGTTTTATTACTTTTGTCACACTGGAGGCCACTTATCATGGAGTAATGCATATTGTCTTTGTAAGAGGGTGTAAAAAGGACTTAAATAATCTGATCTTGTGTCAGGTTTGTCAAAAGACCATTCAGCAAGGAGACTGTTTGGCTAGGAAGCCATTTCCAATAGACAATAGCTAGCTAGCTAGATAGATAGATATAGAGAGATAGATGAGAGGGAATTTATTAGGAGAATTACCAAATGTGATGGTGGAGACACTGAAGTCCCAGGATAGAATGTCTGCAAGGTGGTGGACCAGGGAATTTGGTAGCATAACTCAGACTCTGTCAAAAAGCCTGGAAGCAAGTGAAGCTAACTGTGTGTCAGTCTGAAGCCAAAGGATTGAAAACCCATGGAAACACAAGTGCAATCCCTGAGATCTAAAAACCACAGAAATTGGAGTACTAATGTTCAAGAACAGAAGATAGCTGTGCAGCTCCATGGGAGAGACAGAGAGAAAATTTGACTTTCTCCTGCATTTGTCTTCTATGTGACCCCAAGTTGACTGTGTTGTGCTCCCACACTGAGGGTAGATATTCCCTACTCAGTTCACTGACTAACAGGAAAATCTCCTCTGCAAATACCAGCACAGACACATGCAGGAATAATGCTTTAGCAGCTCTGTGGGTTTTCCTTAACACAGTCAAGTAGATACCTAAAATTTCATTACAGGGTATTTGCATGGAATTGAATACATTAAGAAAGTGGAAAATATCCAAGGAGCTGGTTTTGCAAACCATCAGTGAAGGTGTTTTATAATAATCAAAGCTCTTTACTTCATTTCTAACTTCTACAGTTATAATTTTAAGTCAGAAAATAGGGTATTCACCTTTTCCCTGTCCCTTCCTCAGCCCAGCACTGCTGCCTTCTCTGTCATGGTGGGTGACACTTTTAGAATATTTGTTTTCACACTGTGTCTCTTATACACTGATGCATGACCATGTACAGGTCTCAGAATGTTCAGCTTCATGTAGGTTGTGCTTATGGACATGTCCATGGTCATGGTAACTCTTCCCTGGAAATTCTGTGTGTATCCTGTGCTACCAGTCCCAGGATTGGCCTATCTCACCCACTCAAGGTCTTGTCCAGGCTCTTCTCACTTCTCAGTCTATGTTGTAGCTGGTGAAAGTGTATCCAGAAGACTTGCAGACACTTTCATTGAGGTCCTCAGCTGTACCTGAGAGTGGACACCTGTATAGTGAAAGATAGGGGAATACGGATTCTAGACCCTCCTGAGCCATGAATCCTGGGGACTCTACCTGTGACATCTCAAGCAGGAAAAGCAGCCTCACCCCCTCCATACTTAGTGGGATTTGTACTCAGTGGCTCTGTGTACACAATGGATGAAAATCTTGCTGAGTGTGTCAGGAGAGGCTTTTCTTTTTATATCATAAGCACTGGTGGTTTGAATATGAGTTAGGCTCCTTGATACCCATGGTCTAGATGTGGTGTAAATAACCAAATAAACTAGGGGAACCCTTCAGCAGGTTGTGACCTGACTCTCTAGTGTTTGTTGCTTGGTTCCTGGTTGCTCATAGCAGGTGTCCCTCCACAATGTTCTGACCCTGGGAAATGCAAGAGTTCAGCTATCTACAATTTTAAAACAAACATATGAACCAATGGAACATTATACAGTGCTCAGGTATGAATCGCTCTCTCTCTATATATGTATGTGTATATATATATATATATATATATATTTTTTTTTTTTTTTTTTTTGAGTTGGAATCTCATTCTGTCACCCAGACTGGAGTGCAGTGGCCACCGCAGCCTCAACCTGCTGGGCTCCAGCGATCCTTCCACCTCAGCCTTCCAAGTAGCCAGAACTACAGGCGTGCGCTACCACACCTGGCTAATTTTTTGATTTATTGTATAGATGAGGTCTCACCAAGTTGCCCAGGTGGGTCTCGAACCCATGGGCTCAGGCAATCCACTCACCTCAGCCTCCCAAGGCGGGGGATTACAGGCTGAGTCACCGAGACCAGCTTGAATCCATATATTTAAGGTAAATTTATCTTTGACAACCATACCAGAAATCAGAAAAGAATAGTTTCCTCAATAAATTGTATAAAAACTACGCTTCCATATGCAGAATAAAAAATTGAATTTTATCTCACAAAATATATACAACTCAAATACAAATGGAGATTCAGCACTTGAATGTAAGATCTGAAGCCATAAACTTGTAGAAAACAAAACATTAAAAAAAACTTCCTAGCGTTGATTTCAGAGATGATTTATTTGGATTTGATAGGGAAAAGATGTGCAACTATATCTCTTATAAGGAATTCTAGACAAATATATAAGAAACCATACAGCTCTAGCCGGACTCGGTAGCTCAGCCTGTAATTCCATGCTTTGGGAGGCTGAGATGAGTGGATTGCCTGAGCCTGCGGGTTCGAGACCCACCTGGGCAACTTGGCGAGACCTCATCTCTACAATAAATCAAAAAAAAAAAAATAAGCCAGGTGTGGTAGCACACGCCTGCAGTTCCAGCTACTTGGAAGGCTGAGGCAGAAAAATCACCAGAGCCCAACATGTCAAGGCTGCAGTGGCCAGGAGCAGCCACTGCACTCCGGTCTGGGTGACAGAGTGAGACTCCAACTCAAAAAAAAACCCCCAAAAAACCCTTACTTCTCAACAGAAAACAAATGGATGTATTAAAAGGGGTGAAAAAATACCAGGACAGACTTTTTTTTCAAAAGAAGACACACACAGGGCCAACAGTACCTGAAAAGGTGATGAATACCATCAATTATCAGATAATTCAAATCACAATCACAGAGAAGTTATCACCTCATACTAGTTAAAATGGTTATGGTCAAAAAGGAAACAAAAACTAAAATGTTGGCAAGAATGTGATGAAAAGGGAATCCTTGTATGATTGAGTTGGAATGTACATTAGTACAGACATTAAGAAAAACAGCAGGAGATTACTAAATAAATTCAAAATAAAAATATCATATGATCTGGTTATCACCCTTTTGAATATATATTCATAGCAATATAATTAGTAATGACAAAGACATGTTTATTGGAAGAATATCTACAACATCCTCCATTTCAAAAAGTACAAGATCATAGAGAAATGAATGTATACATGGTATGGTTTAAAAAGTTGAATGAGTTCCATAGATCTAATGTACAAAAGTGTTATTATGGCTATCAATATAGAATTGTAAACTTGATCTTTGTTAAAAGATAAATCTTAAATGTTCTGAACACACATACAAGCAATAAATACAATAAAATAAACTGGTAACTCTGTGAGAAGAGTGATATACTAATTTCCTTGATTATAGTGAACATTTTGCCATGTATCTGTAAATCAAACCATCTATGGTGTACCTTAAGTATATACAACTTGAATTTTTCATTATACCCTCATAAAAAATAAACAGAATTAAGTTTACTTTTATAGTAAAGAA
>NW_007145093.1:0-727 GCF_000164805.1 Carlito syrichta
CTCTGAGATATCATCTAACTCCAGTCAGGATGGCCATCATCAATAACAAAAAACGACAGATGCTGGAGAGGATGTGGTGAAAAGGGAACACTTCTACACTGTTGGTAAGAGTGTAAACTAATACAACCTCTGTGGAAAACAGTTTGGTGATTCCTAAAAGACTTAAGAATCAATCTTCCATGCAACCCTGGAATGTCCCTACTGGGAATATACCCAGAGGAACTCAAATCACTCTATGAAAAAGATACCTGTACACATATGTTTATTGCAGCATTGTTTACAATAGCAAAAACATAGACCCAACCATGCTTCTTATTGAAAGAGGACTGGATTTTTAAAATGTGGTGCATATACATGATGGAATATTATGCAACCATAAAGAAGAACAAAATTATGAACTTCATAGCAACCTGGATGGACTTACAATCTATAATACTGAGTGACATATCACAGAAACAAAGAACTGAGTACCACATGTTCTCCCTTATAAATTGACCTTGAACAATTATTGTAATAGTGTAAGAAAAGGATTGGCAGTAGTGGGAAACTGCCAGGGGAGAGCAGGAGTGGAATTGGCAGTATGAGAATCTGCCAGGTGAGGTGGGGGACATACCTCATCAACAAGAGTGCATGCCTAATGAACATTTGTATACCTAACCTAAATTTTACCCCACATCTTGAAAATAAAAAAATTAAATTAAAATAATTGTTACTTTCTTTTTTTTTT
>NW_007145094.1:0-734 GCF_000164805.1 Carlito syrichta
CCTTCTACACTGTTGGTAAGAGTGTAAACTAATACAACCTCTGTGGAAAACAGTTTGGTGATTCCTAAAAGACTTAAGAATCAATCTTCCATGCAACCTGGAATGTCCCTACTGGGAATATACCCAGAGGAACTCAAATCACTCTATGAAAAAGATACCTGTACACATATGTTTATTGCAGCATTGTTTACAATAGCAAAAACATAGACCCAACCACGCTTCTTATTGAAAGAGGACTGAATTTTTAAAATGTGGTACATATACATGATGGAATATTATGCAACCATAAAGAAGAACAAAATTATGAACTTCATAGCAACCTGGATGGACTTACAATCTATAATACTGAGTGACATATCACAGAAACAAAGAACTGAGTACCACATGTTCTCCCTTATAAATTGACCTTGAACAATTATTGTAATAGTATAAGAAAAGGATTGGCAGTAGTGGGAAACTGCCAGGGGAGAGCAGGAGTGGAATTGGCAGTATGAGAATCTGCCAGGTGAGGTGGGGGACATACCTCATCAACAAGAGTGCATGCCTAATGAACATTTGTATACCTAACCTAAATTTTACCCCACATCTTGAAAATAAAAAAATTAAATTAAAATAATTGTTGCTTTCTTTTTTTTTTTTTTTTGAGTCGGAGTCTCACTCTGTCACCCAGACTGGGAGTGCAGTGGCTGCTCCCGGCCACTGCAGCCTCGCCTGCTGGGCTCCGATGATCCTTC
>NW_007145095.1:0-676 GCF_000164805.1 Carlito syrichta
TGTTTACAATAGCAAAAACATAGACCCAAACCATGCTTCTTATTGAAAGAGGACTGGATTTTTAAAATGTGGTGCATATACATGATGGAATATTATGCAACCATAAAGAAGAACAAAATTATGAACTTCATAGCAACCTGGATGGACTTACAATCTATAATACTGAGTGACATATCACAGAAACAAAGAACTGAGTACCACATGTTCTCCCTTATAAATTGACCTTGAACAATTATTGTAATAGTGTAAGAAAAGGATTGGCAGTAGTGGGAAACTGCCAGGGGAGAGCAGGAGTGGAATTGGCAGTATGAGAATCTGCCAGGTGAGGTGGGGGACATACCTCATCAACAAGAGTGCATGCCTAATGAACATTTGTATACCTAACCTAAATTTTACCCCACATCTTGAAAATAAAAAAATTAAATTAAAATAATTGTTACTTTCTTTTTTTTTTTTGAGTCGGAGTCTCACTCTGTCACCCAGACTGGAGTGCAGTGGCTGCTCCCGGCCACTGCAGCCTCGCCTGCTGGGCTCCGACGATCCTTCCACCTCAGCCTTCCAAGTAGCCGGAATTACAGGCATGCTACCACACCCGGCTGATTTTTTGATTTATTGTAGAGATGAGGTCTCACTGCCCAGGTGGGTCTGGAACCTGCGGGCTCAGGCAATCCACTCA
>NW_007145096.1:0-903 GCF_000164805.1 Carlito syrichta
CGTGACATATCACAGAAACAAAGAACTGAGTACCACATGTTCTCCCTTATAAATTGACCTTGAACAATTATTGTAATAGTATAAGAAAAGGATTGGCAGTAGTGGGAAACTGCCAGGGGAGAGCAGGAGTGGAATTGGCAGTATGAGAATCTGCCAGGTGAGGTGGGGGACATACCTCATCAACAAGAGTGCATGCCTAATGAACATTTGTATACCTAACCTAAATTTTACCCCACATCTTGAAAATAAAAAAATTAAATTAAAATAATTGTTGCTTTCTTTTTTTTTTTTTTTTGAGTCGGAGTCTCACTCTGTCACCCAGACTGGAGTGCAGTGGCTGCTCCCGGCCACTGCAGCCTCGCCTGCTGGGCTCCGATGATCCTTCCACCTCAGCCTTCCAAGTAGCCGGAATTACAGGCATGCTACCACACCCGGCTGATTTTTTGATTTATTGTAGAGATGAGGTCTCACTGCCCAGGTGGGTCTCGAACCTGCGGGCTCAGGCAATCCACTCACCTCAGCCTCCCAAAGGCGCAGGATTACAGGCTGAGCCACCAAGCCCGGCTTGTTACTTTCAATTTTTAAAAAATATTAAAGCAAGGAACAATGAATTAAAATGTGAAATTGTTTGGAAAAACATCAGGTAGAAGATAATGGAAAGTCTTCAGTCCCAAGATTAGGAGAGAGAGTGAGAAAATGAGAGAGAGAGAGAAAAAGAGAGAGAGAGAGAGGTATTCTGACTCCTGATCACATGGATATACATGGGTGCAACTGCTTCCTCGTGTCCTGGAGTCATTCCCAGAGCCTATGAGAGGCAGGAATGAGGAAAAGCACTTCACAGTGATCTAATCAGATCTGAACAAGAAGATGAAGATCATTATTTAGAATGGATTAACAAATTGG
>NW_007145097.1:0-4432 GCF_000164805.1 Carlito syrichta
CCTGGAGTCATTCCCAGAGCCTATGAGAGGCAGGAATGAGGAAAAGCACTTCACAGTGATCTAATCAGATCTGAACAAGAAGATGAAGATCATTATTTAGAATGGATTAACAAATTGTATTTTTAAAAAGTATTGAAAGTTGACAAATTATGGTTGTATATATTTATGGGAGGCAATGAGATAATAATAATCACCTCAAAACTTTTTTGTGAGGAGACATTTGAAATTTACTCTTATATGTTTTGAAATGAAAGTATACGATTTTTAAGTGATCAAATAATAATCAGCTCACGTAAACAACAGAAAATCATTAAAAATAATTCCGAATTACCCCATTGACTTACATTTAGTTCATCAATACTTTTTATTATTTGGAACTTAAAGAATAATTTAATTTTGATGTTAAATATAAATATCTATGTCTATATTGGCACACAGATATGCATATATCTGTGTACCAATATATATGAATATAGGCATACATTTTTATCCTCATAACTAAGTAGTTACTGATATCAATAGATGTTAATAATAGCTGTTACATTAATTGGAAGGATAAATGTAAGTAATTGGTAATGGTTTTTTCATGAAAGTATATGTGTTTTCATATTTTAGCTCTACATACAATGCTAATTATTAAAATTTAATATGAATGATAATAAATAGCAATAATAAAATATCACAACCTATATGACTCCAGAATCCTGAAAACACAAGCCTGATATTTCTAGCAGAGTCCTGTTTCTTCACCTGCTCCCAGGAGCTCTTCCCATACTCAATATGTCCCTAGCACTCCTTGGTGCAACTGTGCACCCCTGCAGGGATGTTTGCGTCTTGGCTCACACTGACATTCGCTCAGTGAGTGTCTGGCACAGTAATGCATAGCCGTGTCCTCGGGTCTCAGACTGTTCATTTGCAGATGCGTGATGGTCTGGGAATCGTCCATTGAGGTGGTGAATATGCCTTTTACAGATGCAGTGTATTTGGGACTATAACTATTAGTTTTGTTTCTAACAAGACCAACCCACTCCAGCCCCTTCCCTGGAAAATGGCAAACCAAGTTTATATAGGATTCCGTGAAGGTGAACCCAGATACTTCACAGGAGAGTCTTGGTGACTCCCCAGACTGTCTCAGGTTCCTGCCAGACTCCACTAGCTGCACCTCACAACGCACACCTGCAGACACAGAGGCACAGAGCTTAAGAGAGGAATGCACACACATGTACACACACACACAAGTCTCCAATTTCTCCCTGATGTTACCATGTAAAAATGGTTATAGTATGAACCCACCTCAGGTCAAATGTCGTGGTGCATTCTCTGGTTCAACTCCTGTGATTAAATATAAACAAGCCAGGGATGGGGTGGCTCTCCCAGAACTGCAAAGGCAGGAAAGGGACTGGCTTTATCAGCACACAGAGTATTCTGTTTGTATGCCCCCCTCCATTAGGGACAATGAAAAGGAGTCTCTAGGTGAGGGCCCTCCCTGAGCTCAGAGAGACAAACCCCATCCATGTGAGAATTGCTTTTGTGATGGCTTATTTGTCTGAACGCAGAGCGATTGCTGTGGTTATTACCAGACACTGCTGTCACTCATTTAAATAAGTCTCATTTGCAAAGATGAGTCACATACCTCTGACTTACATGATATTTGTGCACAAAATTTGTTTTCCCAGCTTCCTTGTCAAGATGTGCCTAGGCAGTGAAGTCAGACACCATCTTCAGCACTTCTGGACTGGTGGCCAGGGGCTACTGCAAGGGATTTTCTTCTGCAATTTCTATATATATAACTAGTGTGCATTGTGTTCAGTTAACAGAGATTTAGCAGGGGCAATGTGGAAAGAAGAGAGAGAAGAGAGAAATCAGAAAGACAACAATGTGACAATTGTTATTACTCTACCTTGGAAATGATAAGACATTGGCAACAAAGTCTATAGCCATAACACCTGGAAAGTGCCTAATCTCATCTGATCTTGGATGTTAAGCAGTGTCGCGTCTGGTTACTATCTGGATGGCAGAAGAAATTGACAACACAATTCTCCCTTATATATTTAATTAATTATATTTATGTAATTCATTTTTTATTATAAACATTAAATTTTCACTATAATAAATGCATAGGATAAAAAGTAGCACATTCAGGGGGAAACATCCCTTTTTATAATTCATGCACGAACATTTAATAGTGGTATGTTTTATTCACACAAATAGAAATTTCAAACATGCATCCTTTCGCAGTGAATAAAAACAGTCTCAGGCATCAAGAGTAACTAAAAATGCTTTGTGATGTACAGTGGCCATTTTAAAGGGTAGAAGATCTCATCTAAGGACAATATTAAATTCATTCCTGGCCTGCTGAAGGGTAAACCTGTAACAGTGTATATCATGAAAAGTATCACTTTGTCACAAAAACAAAAATTCTGATGTGGATCTCCAAAAGCTCCAAACACCTAAGAATCATTTGGGCATGGTTGAGTTTCAAGTCATTCCTGTTTTCCCAAAATTACCTCAAAGCTGATACTGTTCTTCAATTATTCTTGCTCACAATACCAGCCCCCTCTCAGAAATGTATCCAGTTTTCTTTCCCACCCTGGCAGATATCTGCTTTTTTGTTTGACTTTGTCCCTTGTTACGCACACTGTTCTCCTCTCCTTTTCCCTATTCCTGTCTTTGCCAATCAGTCTGTAGAAACACATAATCAATCCCATGTTCTTTCCTTCTTGCCCCTACAGGGGTTGTTTGGCCCATGTACCCTCACTGCTCACCGAAAGTTCCTCACCTTACCGAAAGGCAGAAAACCACCTTCATTTCCCCTCATGCCTTTTTGCAAGTTCCGTCACTTTCACTTCAAGGGCACAAAATCATTTGATTACTGCCCTGTGTTTCTTTTATGTCCCTTCCCTATAGATGCCTTCATGGCTTTTGCGAGTCCTTGGCAGTCTGGAATGGTGTGTGCTGACCCTCACCATTTATCCATCTCCCCTTTCTCTTTAATAAGGATGTCACTGTTTTTTTTTTTTCAGTCCAGGGGAGATCCTTTTGCCTGGAGGGTGCATGTTCTGTCTCCATGAGAGGGAGGTGTGCTCAGGTAAGAACTGTGAGTTAATGCAATGCAAGATGTGTAAGGTCTGCAGCCTCAGACATCTTTCAAGACAAAGGTCAGATATGGATTTTTTTTTAAGTTGGAGTCTCACTCTCTTGCCCAGGCTGTGGCATGCTCACAGTCACCGCAACCTCGACCTGCTGTGCTCAGGTGATCGTTTGGCCTCAGCCTCCCCGAGTAGTTGGAACCGTGGTCACCACACCCAGCTATTTTTTTCTTATTTATTGTAGAGACAAGGTCTCACCAAGTTACCCAGGCTTGTCTCAAACCCTTAGGCTCAGGCAATACTTTTGCCTTGGCCTCCCAAAAAGCTGAGATTGCAGACTTGAGTCACCGTGCTCAGCCCAAATCTAGATGTTTTAACTCCTTTTGCTGCCTGGGAGCAGCTTCACCTGGACCAAGATTGGAAACTCAATGCTTAGGTGACCCAGCACAAGCAGCAATTAACTTTTCAGTTCAGAATTGCTTCTGCCCTGAAATAGAGCTTTAGTCTTAAATGAGCACCTCTAAGTGTCTGGAATAGCATATGGTATATATTCCACACATGCCCTATGATAGTCTCACCCCACACCAGGCAAGATGTCCTCTTATAGATCCAGTGGGCTCCTGATGCACCTGAAGACTGTGTCTCTCCAGGAATCATGACTGACATACATGACACAAGTGAATGAGGAGGAAGCATCTCTGTATAGTCTCCTATGTGGGAAACTCACTCAACACAACTGCTCCTGATGCTCACCTTGTCTTCTTGTTCCCCTCATCTCTGTAAAGTACCCTGAAACTTAACCAAGTAGTCTCACCATATAGGGAGTACATTCTTCCCTTTTCTTGAGAGGTCCACATAGTAAGCACGTGATCAGGCCTTGTCTGTTGTAATATTGAAGTGCATCTTGAATTCACTTACTAACTCTGGCTGTATTTGTCAAGATGTTATCATTGCCACTATCTAATGCACAAAAGCCACTTCCTAACTATCCCTTAATCCATCAATATGCACTCTTTGTTGACTCAGATTATAAATAAGTTGATTTTTAGTATAAAAATTATAGGTTGCACATGATGGCTCATGCCTTTAATCCTAGCATTTTGGAATATGGAAGCAAGAGGATTGCCTGAGCCCAGGTGTTCACAACCAGACTGTGCAACTTGGTGTGATATTTTCTCTACAATAAATCAAAAAAATAGACAGACATGGTGGTACACACCTGTAGTTCCAGTTTCTTGTAAGGCAGAAGTATTACTGGGCCCAGAAGTTTGAGGCTGCAGTGGCTGTGATATGTCAATGTACTCCGGCCTAGGTGACAGAGTGACACTCAGATTCAAATATAA
>NW_007145098.1:0-753 GCF_000164805.1 Carlito syrichta
GGAAACTCACTCAACACAACTGCTCCTGATGCTCACCTTGTCTTCTTGTTCCCCTCATCTCTGTAAAGTACCCTGAAACTTAACCAAGTAGTCTCACCATATAGGGAGTACATTCTTCCCTTTTCTTGAGAGGTCCACATAGTAAGCACGTGATCAGGCCTTGTCTGTTGTAATATTGAAGTGCATCTTGAATTCACTTACTAACTCTGGCTGTATTTGTCAAGATGTTATCATTGCCACTATCTAATGCACAAAAGCCACTTCCTAACTATCCCTTAATCCATCAATATGCACTCTTTGTTGACTCAGATTATAAATAAGTTGATTTTTAGTATAAAAATTATAGGTTGCACATGATGGCTCATGCCTTTAATCCTAGCATTTTGGAATATGGAAGCAAGAGGATTGCCTGAGCCCAGGTGTTCACAACCAGACTGTGCAACTTGGTGTGATATTTTCTCTACAATAAATCAAAAAAATAGACAGACATGGTGGTACACACCTGTAGTTCCAGTTTCTTGTAAGGCAGAAGTATTACTGGGCCCAGAAGTTTGAGGCTGCAGTAGCTGTGATATGTCAATGTACTCCAGCCTAGGTGACAGAGTGACACTCAGATTCAAATATAAATATAAAGATAATAAAAATATAATTATTCAATACAAATATAAAATGACAAAAGACCAAGATGTATTTTACATAACCAAAGAGCAGTTACTATAGCATTGCCTAGCTTTTTGATGTTTTTCTAGCAGT
>NW_007145099.1:0-778 GCF_000164805.1 Carlito syrichta
AATTCACTTACTAACTCTGGCTGTATTTGTCAAGATGTTATCATTGCCACTATCTAATGCACAAAAGCCACTTCCTAACTATCCCTTAATCCATCAATATGCACTCTTTGTTGACTCAGATTATAAATAAGTTGATTTTTTAGTATAAAAATTATAGGTTGCACATGATGGCTCATGCCTTTAATCCTAGCATTTTGGAATATGGAAGCAAGAGGATTGCCTGAGCCCAGGTGTTCACAACCAGACTGTGCAACTTGGTGTGATATTTTCTCTACAATAAATCAAAAAAATAGACAGACATGGTGGTACACACCTGTAGTTCCAGTTTCTTGTAAGGCAGAAGTATTACTGGGCCCAGAAGTTTGAGGCTGCAGTAGCTGTGATATGTCAATGTACTCCGGCCTAGGTGACAGAGTGACACTCAGATTCAAATATAAATATAAAGATAATAAAAATATAATTATTCAATACAAATATAAAATGACAAAAGACCAAGATGTATTTTACATAACCAAAGAGCAGTTACTATAGCATTGCCTAGCTTTTTGATGTTTTTCTAGCAGTTCACTTTAATTACTCTTTTAGTCATTAGCCAAGGACAGAACCATTTTCCCAGAGACAGATACTGATAATATATAACCCTCTTGCACTGTTTGCTTTTCTATTGCAATTTTGTCTTTTAGCCATAAAGATTCAAGATAACCTAATCTATTGTAAGCAGTACCTCATGGCCTATGTAACACAGAGAGACCATATCACATAAAGAAACTTCTCATGC
>NW_007145100.1:0-794 GCF_000164805.1 Carlito syrichta
AATCAACAACATTTTCCTATGTAATTTCTGTGCAATTCTTTGCATCTTACTCATGGCATTGGCTCAGCTCCCAGGCCAACAGACCTAACATTTTTGGAAATTTTACTTCTTGTGGAGTCTCCTTGGTGCTCTCTCTCCCTCAGTTGGTACATAGCATCCTTTCTCTGTTACTCACTCTTATTCTTATCACTTGCTATGAACTACATCAAATGGATCATTCCTTTTTGCCTCAGCTTTCTCCGGTACAAAGCTACATGACCTACCTGAACTCCCGCTAGAATTTTGCCTCAGGAGGTCATTGTCTCCCTGTTTGGAAGATTTTTCCTGGGGCTGTAGGCACCTCTTTGCAAATATCTTGGTGTCTAGTCTTCCAAACACAAGCGTAGTCCTGCTGCTGTCTCCAGTGGATCAAGGCGATTAAGGGGATGACTTTTCCCATTATGTACCCATGCCACTAGGCTCATTTAATTGATCCTGTTTTGGGATCCCAAATGAGGATGTGGATGGATTTCTCTTTTTCTGGCCTCTTTGAGAACACTCTCAATACCAACTCCTGTCTTCTTAAGGACTCCTCATGGGAAGCCCTCAATATGGGGTGGCTAAGGATTCCCCCCATTAAAATACATTTTAAAAGGTCTCAGGACCCTCTCACTAGATAGGAACATCTGCTCTAAGTATCTTCTCAATACAGGCTAGGTATCCAGGAGGTGTACCCAAGGCAGGTCTTTTGTCTGCAACCCTCTCCTTCAAACTTAAAATCTATTGCCACCATGAGGGGAAAATGGTCTGAAGTT
>NW_007145101.1:0-758 GCF_000164805.1 Carlito syrichta
GTTGGTATATAATCAGCTGCAGTGCTTTTTTAGTGCCAAATTGCTAACAAATTTGCAATCTGTTTCCAGGCATAATGATTACTAATCGAACACAGGATGGATAAAAAGACAGCCTCTTTGTTTGAAGTGTGACTGTTTTTGTTCAAACAGGAAAGAGTGTTTAAATTTTCAGGTAATATTTCCATCAAAAGTAGAATACCAATAATACCCCTTAACCAACCAAAGTGATATAAATAATAACAAGACCATCTTTCAGCTCATAAATTTGTAAATTACAATATCTTACAAGTCTCCTGCAAAATGTAATATGTTCTGTAAAAAACATCCCCTCTTCCCGCTCCTCCCTTTAGAAGCCAAGAGATGTCAATTTCTGAAGTGGAATTTGCCTGTTCTCTGCCTTCCCTCTTTAGTATATCAATTATCGTAAAGTTATATCAGCTATGGTACCTGTTTTAAACTATCTTGTCTATTACTATTCCCTACAATTTAAACTAAAACCTAACTGCATGTCTCCAAACTAATGTTGGCAAATATTTTTTTTTGTCCAGACTTTCTCAAGCTATCTATATTTTCTTGTTAAAGTCATTATTTTAAAAAAGTTCCCTCATAACTGTTTATAAATCATCACAAAACTGAAAGAAACGATGTGGCAGAGAGGGGCTGAAAACAGTTTAAATTATTCCTTTTAAAATCAACAAGCAAGTTCCAGACCTGCTACACATGAAATGTTAGAAGACAAAATTGCAAAAGGTTGCTTT
>NW_007145102.1:0-9947 GCF_000164805.1 Carlito syrichta
TTTTGGAAATTTTACTTCTTGTGGAGTCTCCTTGGTGCTCTCTCTCCCTCAGTTGGTACACAGCATCCTTTCTCTGTTACTCGCTCTTATTCTTATCACTTGCTATGAACTACATCAAATGGATCATTCCTTTTTGTCTCAGCTTTCTCCGGTACAAAGCTACATGACCTACCTCAACTCCCACTAGAATTTTGCCTCAGGAGGTCATTGTCTCCCTGTTTGGAAGATTTTTCCTGGGGCTGTAGGCACCTCTTTGCAAATATCTTGGTGTCTAGTCTTCCAAACACAAGTGTAGTCCTGCTGCTGTCTCCAGTGGATCAAGGCGATTAAGGGGATGACTTTTCCCATTATGTACCCATGCCACTAGGCTCATTTAATTTATCCTGTTTTGGGATCCCAAATGAGGATGTGGATGGATTTCTCTTTTTCTGGCCTCTTTGAGAACACTCTCAATACCAACTCCTGTCTTCTTAAGGACTCCTCATGGGAAGCCCTCAATATGGGGTGGCTAAGGATTCCCCCCATTAAAATACATTTTAAAAGGTCTCAGGACCCTCTCACTAGATAGGAACATCTGCTCTAAGTATCTTCTCAATACAGGCTAGGTATCCAGGAGGTGTACCCAAGGCAGGTCTTTTGTCTGCAACCCTCTCCTTCAAATTTAAACTCTATTGCCACCATGAGGGAAAATGGTCTGAAGTTTGCAAAGTGGCCCACTGCCCAGATCCCTTTTTTTCCCTGTGGCACGTTACTTCTAACTTCTTTAATTACTTTACCTTCTTCTTGCTATCCCTCTAATGACTCAAACCCTGACACAGCTGATTTAATTTTGTCTCTCATAACTTGCTTTTGTCACCCTACCCTCCAACAGTTTCCCCTCCTGCTCATCCACATTCTTGGCCTCCTCTGTTTATACACTTAATTCCAGAGGAAAAGCTGGCACCAATGACCATGTCAACTGACCTCAGCCCCTTCCCTCCCCCACTGCCTTATAATTTCCCAGCAGTTGCCCTGCTAAGGACAGCAAAGATCAAGCCACAGGTACCATTTCTTCCTTCTCCCCACTCCTTCTCCACTGCCCATTCTGGGATGCCCTTTCAGGCTTTCAGATACCTTAACCAGTATCCCCTCAGGGAGGTGACTAGGAAAAAAAGAGATATTAAATTTCATGCTCCTTTTTCTATAGTAAATCTTTCTCAGATCTAAACTGACAAAATAAGCCCTCTTCCAGGACAAAAAGCAAAGGGACCACATACTTATTAACTTATCCAGTTAACTCAGAGTAAAACAGCCTATTATCATTTTAAGCTGCTTTTCCAATCAAACTTCCAAGTACTCTTACCATTTACTGAATCATTGGTGCTAGATAACACTAGTGTTTGCTATGTCAAGGTTGCTGAATAAAAATTTTGAGGGGAGAGAAAAGTTTGGATCATTTTATTAAGTCCAGTACCTTTCTTGTCAGATGGGTGAAATGCTTGGTACACATTGTGAGGTATACTGAGGAATGATAACTGATACTTCTCATCTAATTGTCTACACATCACAGCTAAGACTGTAATTAATAAAGGATCTTAACAAATTTTCCTTTCATAATTAGAAATAAGAAGAGACAAATCATTTCACATCCATGGGTCTGTTCACTGTAAAAAGTTTTACATTAGACCATTACAAACAGAGGAATGGTCAAAAGTTTCAGATGTATAGCCAATTAAAGAAAAACTTTTAAGCTTTTTTCACCCAATATGTTAGAGAAACAACAGGTTGCCAACATGGAGGGCTGCAGAAAAAGAGGGCCAAAAGAGGAATCTCAACTGGAGTCTGCCATTAGCAACAAAACTCCACAGCCAACAGAGATCTAGTAAGAACAAACCTGCTAAGAGGAATGAAGTCTGTTGCTATAGGTACAGTTTATGGGTCACTTAATGTGCACTCACCCCCAAAGAGGCCTAAACCTCCATGACCTTGTCCACTGCACAGACCGAAAGACCATTGAGGAGCAGGTGTACCCACTTCTGTACTTCTGAAGAATGGACAGAACACCTAGACCCAAAATTGTGGCCACTGAAGAGGGCTGAAAATCTAAAGAGCTGGTATAGCTCACTATCACCCCAACAACTCCCAGGTAAATATTAAGGTGCTGGAACACAAATTAGTTTATTTATTAACAAGGGCACCAGCTATTTGGTCCCAACCATCCATGTTGGAATCATATAGTCTTGTCTTAATCAAAAGTCACTAAAAGGTTAATTCAAAGTATAAATATAAGAAGTTGTCTATAAAAAGAAAGAAATCAGAAAGCAAGTGAAACAGGTAAAAAAAGTTGTTGATATAAATTATTTTTAATAAGGAAGGATATAAGGGAAATGGAATGATTTTGTACAGAAAAGGATACTGTATGATTAAATTTTGTCCTATATAACAAAATGACTGGTTATTTAAAGATGGAAAATATAATACAAAGATAAAGGGTTCAAAGGTGTCATGAAATGATCAAAACGAAACTTAGAGACCAAAACATGAGCCTCTTAATCAACAACCTTCAAAAAATGTTCTCCTATATACAACAGAAGGGGGAGTAAGAGGTAAGTTCAGTTACCCACCTGCAGTCTTTGCTGTAAAAAGCTATGCTTTTATTTTATTTTATTTTTTATCTTTTCAAGATCTTAGGACTATCACTTTGGCTAAATAAGTACTTTTACACTGGCCTGCAATCCTGTGTGTTCTAATAGTATGCTTTCAAAACTGTTAATGCTTAATATCTTCAGGTTCTCAATTCAGGCTCTCTAGGGTGGGCTAAGAAACAAAAGCTTCAGGAACCAAACCCTCCTCCTGAACTGCCTGCAGACCAGGTAAATTGCTTTTGTAAACAACATCTATTCTAAAAGCTAAAATTATATTTAAAATCTCAGTCACCCATGGTGGTATATAATCAACTGCAGTGCTTTTTAGTGCCAAATTGCTAACAAATTTGCAATCTGTTTCCAGGCATAATGATTACTAATCAAACACAGGATGGATAAAAAGACAGCCTCTTTGTTTGAAGTGTGACTGTTTTTGTTCAAACAGGAAAGAGTGTTTAAATTTTCAGGTAATATTTCCATCAAAAGTAGAATACCAATAATACCCCTTAACCAACCAAAGTGATATAAATAATAACAAGACCATCTTTCAGTTCATAAATTTGTAAATTACAATATCTTACAAGTCTCCTGCAAAATGTAATATGTTCTGTAAAAAACATCCCCTCTTCCCGCTCCTCCCTTTAGAAGCCAAGAGATGTCAATTTCTGAAGTGGAACTTGCCTGTTCTCTGCCTTCCCTCTTTAGTATATCAATTATCGTAAAGTTATATCAGCTATGGTACCTGTTTTAAACTATCTTGTCTATTACTATTCCCTACAATTTAAACTAAAACCTAACTGCATGTCTCCAAACTAATGTTGGCAAATCTTTTTTTTTGTCCAGACTTTCTCAAGCTATCTATATTTTCTTGTTAAAGTCATTATTTTAAAAAAGTTCCCTCATAACTGTCTATAAATCATCACAAAACTGAAAGAAACAGATGTGGCAGAGAGGGGCTGAAAACAGTTTAAATTATTCCTTTTAAAATCAACCAGCAAGTTCCAGACCTGCTACACATGAAATGTTAGAAGACAAAATTGCAAAAGGTTGCTTTCCTGGAAATGCAAGATGGTAAACCATTCACAACCTTACTCCCACATCCTCTCTTTGTGAAGTTATTGGTTTATAATTCCCACAATTTGTTCTTTGAAAATCTGGTTTTGCTAAATACAGCCTTGTAATTCCAATGAAAACTGTACTGTATAGTCATCCAACCCGACCCCCTCCCTTACCTAAACTAACAGATAAAACCCCTCTTCTCTTTCTTTGGGTTGCTCAGCTTTGGAGCATTAGCCCATTGAGTTTCACTGGTGCTAATAAACCGCTACTTCCTAAGACAGCCTCGGTGTCACGGTCTCTCTGTTTTCCTGTAGCACAGGCCATGAGAACATTCACATGTGAATTTACACTAATACAACAATAAAAACAGCCTGAACTCCTGTAGCAAGTATTAAGCCCCCTGGGGTAACTTTGTAAAAATACATTTTGCCAGCAAAGCCTTAATATGTCATAACAGCAGTTATAATGGCCCTGATTATAGTATTACTAACTCTAGTAGTGTACACTGAAACTGAGCAACATGGGCCGGAGCCTGTGCTGAGGCCATGAGAATAATGCAAGACTGCAACCATGTAAGAAGTAGTAAGTAATAAAGTTTATTATTCACTTTTCACAGATTGGAAAGGGGGTCAACACTCAGAGGCCACTGTGGCTCCAAAGGGCCACACAATGGATATATTTATGGGCCAATGGGTAGGGGGATTTTGGTCTGAAAGTGTGTCCTGGGTTGTGGGTCTAAGCTTGCCAGACATTAGAATTTTATGCCTTCAGGTGGTGGGCTAGATGGGAGGAGACAAGGGAAGGAGGTTTTCCTGTAAGAGACTTTGTGAGACATTTGCAATACACAAAATCCTTGAACAAAAGGTGGTCTATTATCATTTCTATGGCTCTGTCCTTGTCTTTCATCTGGTAGAAATTTGCTGAGGGGATGGGGTAGGTAGCCACTTGGCCTGCAGTGAAATGTCTGAATGTTTCCTAAAACCTGACTATTGAAAACTTATCTACCTATATCTAATCTGTGCTAGATTCAAAGTGTGTCCGGGGTAAAGTCTAAGCAAAAATGGCTATGCTGTGGTAAAAAAGATTAAACTAAGTTTTTTCTATGTTTCTATAGGTACCTCCTTTCATACGGTTTTACACAGTACTTTGTGTATAGACACTACAAATACTCTAGGCCAGGCTCTGTGGCTCAGCCTGTAGTCCCAGTACTTTGGGAGGCTGAGGCAAGTGAATTGCCTGAGCCTGCAGGCTCAAGACCCACCCAAGCAAGTTGGCGAGACAGTGTCTCTACATTAAATAAAAAATTAGCCAGAAGTGGGAGCATGTGCCTGTAGTTCCAACTACTTGGAAGGCTGAGGCGAAGGGATCGCAGAGTCCAGCAGGTCGAGGCTGGGGTAGCTGGGAGCATGCCACTGCACTCCAGCCTGGGCAACAGAGTGAGACTTCAACTCAAAAAATACATATATATTCTAACAAATCCATTGGCTCCAGTTTCCTCATCCTTTCCTCTCACTTTAGACAGGTGAGTACATCGCTACACTCTGATGGAGCAGGGAGATGCTACAGAAGACTGACCTTCATTCCTGTTCACAGCTATAAATAAGAATATTTAAAAATAAAAAGATGGAGTAATAAAAGTATTAAAGACCAAGATGAATTTGATATAGCCAAAAAGCAGCCATTTTAACATTACTTAGCTTTGTCTTATTTTTCTAACTGTTCACTTTAATTTGCCCTCTAGTCATAGCCAAGGACAGAACAATTTTCCCAGAGATAGGTATTGATAATTTAGTCATTCCCCAAGCCTGCTTTGTACTGTTTGCTTTTCTACTCCAAGTTTGTCTTTTAGCCGTAAAAAACAGGATGACTTAATCTATTGCAAGCAGCCCTCATGACCTATGCCGAAAACACAGACCCCAATACATAAAGCAGACTTTCATGACCTACATGACATAAACAGACCTCATCACCATGGCTACAGTTATTTAAATAACCCACCCATTTACCTGCCATTTTGTGATGACCTAAAATAGACTATCACCCAATCAACTTAAATACCTGCCTCCACTACAGGAAAGTCTTAAAAACCATTTGACCTCAAGAAGCCATGGCTATGCTTTTGTCTTCCTAAGCTTTGGCCCCCTCCTTTACTTGGGGAGGTGAATCTTTTCTCTCTCTCTCTCTCTCTCTCTAATCTACTTTCTAAAAGAAGTATTTTCTAAATAACACATGTTGTTCAATCAAAAGTCTGTACAATTATTTGCATCTTACTCATGATACTGGCTTAGTACACAGGTTCACAGACCTAACATATTTGGAGGCCTAACCTAAAAAAAAAAGAGAAAAATGCATATATACAAGCATACACACACAAACACACACACACACACACACACACACGATGCAGTCTTGCAAAGAACATTTAAACAATAATGTTTTTGTTGTATTATTACTGAATAAAATATTTGAAATCTTTGCATTGTGTTCAAGTATGTTTAACAGCCCAGGTGCAGTAGCTGACAACTGTAATCCCAGGTCTTTTGGAGGTGGAGGTAGGAGGAGTGTTTGGACTGAGGAGTTTGAGACCAGTCTGGACAACGTATCAAGACCTCATCTCCATACTAATATATATATAGTATATATATATTATATATTATATATAATATATATTATTAACTAGGGGCCTAGTGATGTGCACTTATGGGTCCAACCACTCAGAAGGCTGAGGCAGGAGAATCACCTGAGCACAGGAGTCTGGGCTGTGATGAGCCATGATTGTACCACTGCACTCTACACTGGGCGACAGAATTTTCCAGTTTAACCATGACTAAATGCATGGTTTAGTGACACTTAGCACGTTCACAGTGCTGTGCAGCAAACACCATTATTTGGTTCTGGGACATTTCAATCACCCCAAGGAAATGTCGTTTTCATTCAGTGGTCCTTCCTCATTTCCCCTGCTCTGATCTGAGGCAAAAGGTAATCTGAGTTCTGTCTTTTTGGGTTTTCCTGTTCTACATATTCCATATCAATGAGATAATGTGATATGTGGACTTTAGTGTTTACCTTATTTCACACAGCCTAATGTTTTCAAGATTCATTCAAGGGTAACTGTATGTTACTAATTTATTCCTTTTGAAAACAAGATTATACAACTTAAAAAAAATGATATAGTATATTTTGTTCATTTTTTTGTCAGTTCATGATCATCTGAGTTACTTTCTTCATTTGACTACTGTGAATAGTTGTGTTAAGTTTATTAGTGTATGAAATTTATAACCCTTTTGGATATATTTCAAGGAGTGTAACTACAAGGCCATTTTGTAATTTATACATAATTATTTGAGGAACCACCATACTTTTTGAATGTCACACTCAGCACCTCAGACAGTAGTTTTGGGAGAAGTACTACGGTGGCGTGAGCAAGTCCATGGATAATTAGGGATGAGTCTCTTATGAAAAATTTCTAAATCTTGAGGAGATTTGGCTAGAGCTAAATTCATCAGATTGACTCCAAATGGTGGGCAGGTGAGCTTGTGGGGTGGCACTATTTTTCAGTAGGTGTGATGTTTGTCACTAACAGCTGCAGCACTCAGTAACTGTTACAATTGTCAGCCTGAGGAAGGCAGCCTGGTCAGCCTCCACAGTTATATAGGAGAAAGTCCTGATATGTATAGAGAAGTCATTATAAGTGGAATGCCTGCATTGGATTAACTCCTCAAGATATTTTGAACTATGGTCTTCCTGAACCCTCTGACTCAGCAGAACAACTTTTCCTTGCTTGGCTTTCTTAGTTCAAATTGAGTATTAATGAAATTCATTGACTTTATTTGAATATTGTGGTTCCTTAAAAACTCATGCTGGAATTTTGTTGACATTATAAAAATGCTGAGAGGTTTGACATTTAGAGGTGATAGTGCTGTAAGTGTACTTATGCCTTTATGAACAGGATTAATACCACTTTATTTTGAGTTGGAATCTCACTCTGTTGCCCAGACTGTAGTGCAGTGGCACATTCTTGGCCAATGCACCCTCAACCTTCTGGGCTCTGGCCATCCTTCAACCTCAGCCTTCCAAGTAGCCAGAACTACAGGCACACGCTACCATGTCTGGATAATTTTTGATTTATTGTAGGTCACGCCAAGTGCTCAGGAAATCCACTTACCTTGGCCTACCAAAGTGCTGGGATTACAGACTGAGCCACCGAGCCCAGCCTAATGCCCCTATTAAAGGGTAATTATGGCACCCTTTTGCTTCTCTTTTCCCTTCCCCTCTTGCACCATGTATGCCTCAGCATGAATGTCCTCACAAGATGTAAGTGTCCTGGTTTTGGACTTCCCAACTCCAGGGAATCCAGAGCCAATTCATTCTCATGCATTACAAATTACCCAGTCACAGATATCTTTTAATAACAACAAAAACCCAACTAAAAGAGTTTGACTTGTAATCTTATTTTCACTAGAATGTTGACTGAATATTTAATTTCATCAAGTTCCAATAAATTATAAATTAAATATTAGCCAATATGGAAGAAAAATTGAAACAAGGTAATGAATAGGCAAATATAGATGCCATAAAACATGAAGAAATTCATTCCACAAGTTAAAAGAGGCCAGTGAGGACTAAAGCTATAAGGGGTTGTATAAAACGAGACAGGAAACCATCAATTTTATTTAACATTGAAATTGCTACTCATACCAGTGAGAGTAGTTTGTAGAGGTGATAGAGTAAGTCACAAATTAGAACAAGTTAAAAATACTATTAAAATTGTAAGACCAAGAGATATACAGTGTGTCCATGTTCAAGTTTTTTGTAAAGAGAAATAGATAGATCACATTTCAATGGTAGGTGGATCTGTACTTTTATTTTTAGTTGGATTCTCACTCTGTCACCCAGAGTGGAGTGCAGTGTCATCCTCTGGACCACAGCAGCCTTGACCTGCTGGGTTCCAGCGATCCTTCTGCCTCAGCCTTCCAAGTAACCAGAACTACAGGCGGGTGCTACCACGCCGGACTAATTTTTTTAATTATTGTAGAGAACAGATCTCGCCAAGTTGCCCGTGTGGGTCTTGAACCCACAGACTCAGGCAATCCACTTGCCTTGGACTCCCAAAGTGCTAGGATTAGAGACTGAGTCACCGAGCCTGACCAGGTCTGGATTTTTTAAAATAAATTTTTTCAGGTTAGTTTCCAAGAAAAATAACTCAAGAAATTTCCTGTTATTGAATTGAGAATGTGATGGTGACTCTCTTGGTACCCTGGACAGCATTAACTGCTAAAACCTGATACTTTAGTTTGCTACTTTTTGTCCACAAAATGTTTGGGACTGTGATGCATTCCCATCTTACTCTTTGATAAGGAGAGAAACATAAGAACACAGATGATCAGTTACCTCGCCTTGTCTTACCTGATTCCACTGATGATAACTTATGCAGAGAAAGCATGTACAGAGAAGAATGAAAGTCTGGGGATGTCACCCACAAAAAGATGTTTCACTTATGCAGCTTCTCCATGAAAGAAGAAATGTGAGTGTTTTCTCAGAAATTACATGGACAGATATATGGAAATCTTTGTTACTTTGTGTGTTTATCCTAAATGCATTTTAACTAAATTGATCATGTATTAATTTTTATAGTTTTATTTTTTGTAATTTAGCAATATTTCTCCTCAGCTGTCACTATGGGGTGTGTTCTCCGGATTCTCTGAGATCATCTGTGACTTCCTAGCACAGTTCCTAGGAAAAAATACAGCATGAAAAAGTGGGCCCTCCCCACCACATTTGCAGTGCCTTAAGGGTTACTCATGACCTTGCCCACCTTTAACTTTCAGTTATTTTAATCTTCTCTAATGTAATATTTCTGTCACACATGACATTGTGTAGGATCTGCACAAGTTGAGGATACACTTAAATTCTCTTTATCCATGCAAACCCTCATGTTCTAGGACACAGATTATTTATTCACATAGTAGTGGATAATCACTGGGAGAATATTTCCACACATCTTGTCATCTTCCAGAGTGCACACACCAAGTTGTTAACATCAACAATAAAGCATATGGAATTGATTGGATAGTGGATGATAGGGACCCCCATAACCAGTGATCACAATGGGGTCCGCCTCTTCCAAGACCACTCAGACTCTTGCCTGTGACTAATGTGCCATTAGCAGAAGGGACCAGTGTGGACCCCTGAGAGGGCACCTTCAAGGTGCCATCTCACCTAGTAGCAGATTCATTGCTCATATTCATTGAATGTTTGTCTTTC
>NW_007145103.1:0-835 GCF_000164805.1 Carlito syrichta
TCTTGAACCCATGGGCTCAGGAAATCCACTCACCTCGGCCTACCAAAGTGCTGGGATTACAGACTGAGCCATCGAGCCCAGCCTAATGCCCCTATTAAAGGATAATTATGGCACCTTTTTGCTTCTCTTTTCCCTTCCCCTCTTTCACCATGTATGCCTCAGCATGAATGTCCTCACAAGATGCAAGTGTCCTGGTTTTGGACTTCCCAACTCCAGGGAATCCAGAGCCAATTCATTCTCATGCATTATAAATTACCCAGTCACAGATATCTTTTAATAACAACAAAAACCCAACTAAAAGAGTTTGACTTTGTAATCTTATTTTCACTAGAATGTTGACTGAATATTTAATTTCATCAAGCTCCAATAAATTATAAATTAAATATTAGCCAATATGGAAGAAAAATTGAAACAAGGTAATGAGTATGCAAATATAGATGGCATAAAACATGAAGAAATTCATTCCACAAGTTGAAAGAGGCCAGTGAGGACTAAAGCTATAAGGGGTTGTATAAAACGAGACAGGAAACCATCAATTATATTTAACATTGAAATTGCTACTCATACCAGTGAGAGTAGTTTGTAGAGGTGATAGAGTAAGTCACAAATTAGAACAAGTTAAAAATACTATTAAAATTGTAAGACCAAGAGATATACAGTGTGTCCATGTTCAAGTTTTTTGTAAAGAGAAATAGATAGATCACATTTCAATGGTAGGTGGATCTGTACTTTATTTTTAGTTGGATTCTCACTCTGTCACCCAGAGTGGAGTGCAGTGTCATCTTCTGGACTACAGCAGCCTTGACCTGCTGGGTTCCAGCGATCCTTCTGCCTC
>NW_007145104.1:0-5620 GCF_000164805.1 Carlito syrichta
AAGTGTCCTGGTTTTGGACTTCCCAACTCCAGGGAATCCAGAGCCAATTCATTCTCATGCATTACAAATTACCCAGTCACAGATATCTTTTAATAACAACAAAAACCCAACTAAAAGAGTTTGACTTGTAATCTTATTTTCACTAGAATGTTGACTGAATATTTAATTTCATCAAGTTCCAATAAATTATAAATTAAATATTAGCCAATATGGAAGAAAAATTGAAACAAGGTAATGAATAGGCAAATATAGATGCCATAAAACATGAAGAAATTCATTCTACAAGTTGAAAGAGGCCAGTGAGGACTAAAGCTATAAGGGGTTGTATAAAACGAGACAGGAAACCATCAATTATATTTAACATTGAAATTGCTACTCATACCAGTGAGAGTAGTTTGTAGAGGTGATAGAGTAAGTCACAAATTAGAACAAGCTAAAAATACTATTAAAATTGTAAGACCAAGAGATATACAGTGTATCCATAGTCAAGTTTTTTGTAAAGAGAAATAGATAGATCACATTTCAGTGGTAGGTGGATCTGTACTTTTATTTTTAGTTGGATTCTCACTCTGTCACCCAGAGTGGAGTGCAGTGTCATCCTCTGGACCACAGCAGCCTTGACCTGCTGGGTTCCGGTGATCCTTCTGCCTCAGCCTTCCAAGTAGCCAGAATTACAGGCTGGTGCTACCACGCCGGACTGATTTTTTATTTATTGTAGAGAACAGATCTCGTCAAGTTGCCCATGTGGGTCTTGAACCCACAGACTCAGGCAATCCACTTGCCTTGGACTCCCAAAGTGCTAGGATTAGAGACTGAGTCACCGAGCCTGACCAGGTCTGGATTTTTTAAAATAAATTTTTCAGGTTAGTTTCCAAGAAAAATAACTCAAGAAATTTCCTGTTATTGAATTGAGAATGTGATGGTGACTTTCTTGGTACCCTGGACAGCATTAACTGCTAAAACCTGGTACTGTAGTTTGCTACTTTTTGTCCACAAAATGTTTGGGAGTATGATGCACTCACATCTTACTGTTTTAAAAGGAGAGAAACATAAGAACACAGATGATCAGTTACCTCGCCTTGTCTTACCTGATTCCACTGATGATAACTTATGCAGAGAAAGCATGTACAGAGAAGAATGAAAGACTGGGGATGTCACCCACAAAAAGATGTTTCACTTATGCAGCTTCTCCATGAAAGAAGAAATGTGAGTGTTTTCTCAGAAATTACATGGACAGATATATGGAAATCTTTGTTATTTTGTGTGTTTATCCATCAGATAGTATTTATAAATGCATTTTAACTAAATTGATAATGTGTTAATTTTTATAGTTTTTGTTTTTGTAATTTAGCAATATTTCTTCTCAGCTGTCACTATGGGGTGTGTTCTCTGGATTCTCTGAGATCATCTGTGACTTCCTAGCACAGTTCCTAGGAAAAAATACAGCATGAAAAAGTGGGCCCTCCCCACCACATTTGCAGTGCCTTAAGGGTTACTCATGACCTTGCCCACCTTCAACTTTCAGTTATTTTAATCTTCTCTAATGTAATATTTCTGTCACACATGACATTGTGTAGGATCTGCACAAGTTGAGGATACACTTAAATTCTCTTTATCCATGCAAACCCTCATGTTCTAGGACACAGATTATTTATTCACATAGTAGTGGATAATCACTGGGAGAATATTTCCACACATCTTGTCATCTTCCAGAGTGTACACACCAAGTTGTTAACACCAACCTAATGCCCCTATTAAAGGGATGATAGGGACCCCCATAACCAGTGATCACAATGGGGTCCGCCTCTTCCAAGACCACTCAGACTCTTGCCTGTGACTAATGTGCCATTAGCAGAAGGGACCAGTGTGGACCCCTGAGAGGGCACCTTCAAGGTGCCATCTCACCTAGTAGCAGGATTCATTGCTCATATTCATTGAATGTTTGTCTTTCCTGTCCAAAAAGCCCCACCCATAAAGGCCACCCAAGAGCTCACCATGCATCTTATCCAACTACCGGGTGTTATAAACAGCATTAATCATGACAATGATCTCCACTTCTCTTAAGGAAATTCATAATGGGAGTCACCAGAAGCTGCGGTCTTTTAGAGACTTGGAACTGCCTCAAAATGATTAGAGATCATACCCTCTGAGAAGGGGCATATTAAACCATATGAGCTGTATATCCTATCCATTTTATGGATCCTGGAAGAAAAATGCAACTAAGAATAGCCTTACCTTCTTTCCCTCTAACTGGCATCATTCCTCGTAACCCACTTGAAGAACCTGTGCTATTTCTAGTTAATTCAGAATTGTTAAGTCAAGAGAACAACAGGAAAGCAGTTAACTGATATGTCCACTGTAACACATACAAATTTCTGGTGCAGTTCGTTCAGAATTGGGAAGGCTGTGCATGTAGATCAGAGGCAGTGTGGGTATGCTTTATGCCTTCTGATAAATATTGCTTTGATCCTAAAACTGCTCTAACATTTTTTGTTTAAAAAAGAGAAGAGATTTTTTGGAAGATATTTCAACTATATCTTAAGAGCTATACTTTTACTTATCATGTGATCAAGCAGTCTTGTCCAAAATTATTAATCAGATTTAAAAACTCATGACCCCACGAATATCTGCCCAAGTCATTTGTAAAATTGTAAGTGGTTATTGCCTTTCTCCACTCTCTAAATTTTGCTTATAGAGTGACTATAATTTATGTCTATACTTGTTTCTCTTTTTCCTTTTTTGAAATTGTATAACCTATTTTTCTGAAAACTTTAAACCTCATATTGCCAGTCATCAGCCCAGCCCAGCACAGTTGCCTACTCCCTCAGGATTTCTCCCATTCTCAGAGTGTGGGTTTTCACACTATTTATCACACAGTAATACATGACTTTGTCCTCAGGTGTCAGACTGCTCAGCTCCATGTAGTCTGTGCTCATGAACAGGTCCCTTTTCATGGCTACTCTTCCCTGGAAGTTCTGTGCATAGCCTGTGTTTTCACTGCAGGATCCAACCAACCCATACTGTCAAGTCCTTGTCCAGTGGCCTGTTGCACCCAGCTCATAGTATAACTGGTGAAGGTGTATAAAGAAATCTTGCAGGAGACTGTCACGGAGACCCCAGGATTTCTCATTTCATCTCCAGACTGCAGCAACTGGACCTGGAAGTGAGCACCTGTAGAGATAAAACAGGAGTGGTTGAAATCTCTTTTGATTGGCCCTGGTCCCCTCCTCAGTCATGGGATGTGGAAGACTCTTAGCTGTAGCTGCTGCCACCAAGAAGAGGATTCTTCAGATCTAGTCCATGGTGAAGAGCTGTGCTCTCAGAGACTTCTCTAGAGGTGAAAGTGGGTGTTAGGAGATGTTCTCAGGGCACAAAGGCATTTGTGTTTGTCACAGTAAAACTGAACCTATTTGCATATTCATTAGACAGGACATTTTATATCTCAAACTTGATCCAATGTGAGATAGAGAAGCTAGGTGCCACATGGACCATGAAACAATGCTGCTGAGGTCCAAGTATGAATATTCATTTAATGATGTGTCCCCATTGTATGTCTGGAACTCCATGAAATCATAACTTCCTTACAGAATCAAACACCCAAAGACCATGGTCCTCAAACCAATCCCATGGTCAAATGTCACACTACTGGTCTCAACATTTTTAGGACTTTTTCCTCTGCAAGTGTAACTCCTGAAATTTGTGTGTCTCCTGATATTTACATGCACTGAATTAATTAAATCACCCTTGTTCTCATTCTAACTATTGATATATCTGAAATCACTAGCTATTTCTCCTTTTGAATTTGCTTCTTATTGATGTGTTAGGGTTAATACATGCTGCAAGTAAACTAGGAAGCTTAAAATAACATCAGTAGTTTCTGCTAAGTTCTTATTTTAGCATTTATAGCATGTTGTTTTAAAATAAAGAAGATCCAGATCCTCAGAGGAGATTCTCCCCTTCCAGTCTCTTGTAAATCTGTGCACACTGGGTCAGTTCTGAGTGCCCCCTGTTGCCCAGCTCCTGCCCTGAAAGAAGATTCCTGTGTGGGCTCACAGAGAATCTTCCTTTTTCTATAATCCAGTATGAAAAGCTGTGTCCACATTCAGAATGCTCCATCGGTACCATATGAGTCTCACAACATCTACTAAAATAGTGTATTTCCCTGACTAAATGTAGATAATTCTCCAAATTGAAACCTCAAAAAAGGTATGCCCTCCTGAGGTGCTGTCCAAGGCACTAGTACCATTAACCACACAGAGAATCTAGAAACTTTTAGGATATTTGAAAGAATCTCTATCTTCTTTAGAATCATGTGGTTAAACTTCATATTAGAGAGTACCTTCAGGAAAGTCCCCAATGACTCAAATCCCACATATTTAAATGACACAAATAGATTCTCTCACATACACACCCACTCACTCACTGTGAATTTTTTTTTTTAAATAAACTTTTTATGGCTGGACTCGGTGGCTCAGCCTGCAATCCCAGCACTTTGGAAGGCTGAAACGAGTGGATTGCCTGAGTTCGTGGGTTCAAGACCCACCCAAGCAACTAGGTTAGACTTCATCTCTACAATAAGTCAAAAATTAGCCGGGCATGGTAGTGCGTGTCTGTAGTTCTGGCTATTTGGAAGGCTGAGGTGGAAGGATCGCCAAAGCCCAGCAGGTTGAGGCTGCAGTGGCTGGGAGCTTGCCACTGAACTCCAATCTGGACATCAGAGTGAGAATCCAACTCAAAAGTAAATAAAAATAACCTTTTTATTTTAAATGTGGGGTACAATTCAGGGTTTGGAATACAAATGTTCATTTTGCAGGTACCCTTGTTGATGAGGTATGTCCCCCCACCCCTGGTGATTTCCCACTACTGCCAATCCCTTCCTTGTATTACAATAGTTCTTCAAGGTCTGCTTATGAGTGAGAACACGTGATACTCAGTTCTTTGTTTCTGAGATAGATCACTCAGTGTTATAGCCTCTAAATCCATCCAAGTTTCTGCAAAGTTCATAATTTTGTCCTTATTTATGGTTGTGTAATATTCTACCATGTCTGTGTACCACTTTTTAAAAAATCCAGTCCTCTTTCAATGGGCAGCACAGTAGATTCCATGTTTTTGCTGGCACCTAATTTTTCTTCTTCCAATTGTCTAGCCAATTAGAGATTTCCTCTGCACTGACACTAGGCCTTCGTTTGCTCCTTTATTCTGAAAACAGACCAAAAGAAAACAGGTTACAAATGAAGACGTGGGAAGTGCATGTACATTGGGTCCACCTTTTCTCACATGAGAACACTGAAGATGTGCCATAATAAAAAAATCTGACATCAAGGAAGAAGAGTCTTGACCTTGGTCTCCAAGCTTCAAAGTGCTGTACCATCCTGGGGTTTTTCTCTTACGTTGTCCGTGGACAGGTTCCTGGAAGTAAAGTAAATAGAGTGTGAGGTATGGGGAACATGGGAGCTCTCACCCTTACACTAGTTTGTATCTGTCCTCCAGACACTCATCGTAATTACCCTGTGTTACTAACTCTTTGAGTCTCCAGAAGTTCTGTTGGAGATAAGCAGGTCTCTCCTGTGATTCTGAATATGCCTGTATCTTTAGTTTTTGGAGGAGGATGTTTTTACAG
>NW_007145105.1:0-2846 GCF_000164805.1 Carlito syrichta
GTGCCGTCTCACCTAGTAGCAGGATTCATTGTTCATATTTATTGAATGTTTGTCTTTCCTGTCCAAAAAGCCCCACCCATAAAGGCCACCCAAGAGCTCACCATGCATCTTAACCAACTACTGGGTGTTATAAACAGCATCAATCATGACAATGATCTCCACTTCTCTTAAGGAAATTCATAATGGGAGCCACCAGAAGCTGCGGTCTTTTAGAGACTTGGAACTGCCTCAAAATGATTAGAGATCATACCCTCTGAGAAGGGGCATATTAAACCATATGAGCTGTATATCCTATCCATTTTATGGATCCTGGAAGAAAAATGCAACTAAGAATAGCCTTACCTTCTTTCCCTCTAACTGGCATCATTCCTCGTAACCCACTTGAAGAACCTGTGCTATTTCCAGTTAATTCAGAATTGTTAAGTCAAGAGAACAACAGGAAAGCAGTTAACTGATATGTCCACTGTAACACACACAAAATTCTGGTGCAGTTCCTTCAGAATTGGGAAGGCTGTGCATGTAGATCAGAGGTAGTGTGGGTATGCTTTATACCTTCTGATAAATATTGCTTTGATCCTAAAACTGCTCTAACATTTTTTGTTTAAAAAAGAGAAGAGATTTTTTGGAAGATCTTTCAACTATATCTTAAGAGTTATACTTTTACTTACCATGTGATCAAGCAGTCTTGTCCAAAATTATTAATCAGATTTAAAAACTCATGACCCCACGAATATCTGCCCAAGTCATTTGTATAATTGTAAGTGGTTATTGCCTTTCTCCACTCTCTAAATTTTGCTTGTAGAGTGACTATAATTTGTGTCTATACTTGTTTCTCTTTTTCCTTTTTTGAACTCGCATAACCTATTTTTCTGAAAACTTTAAACCTCATATTGCCAGTCATCAGCCCAGCCCAGCACAGTTGTCTACTCCCTCAGGATTTCTCCCATTCTCAGAGTGTGGGTTTTCACACTATTTATTACACAGTAATACATGACTTTGTCCTCAGATGTCAGACTGCTCAGCTCCATGTAGTCTGTGCTCATGAACAGGTCCCTTTTCATGGCTACTCTTCCCTGGAAGTTCTGTGCATAGCCTGTGTTTTCACAGCCAGGATCCAATCAACCCATCCTGTCAAGTCCTTGTCCAGTGGCCTGTTGGACCCAGCTCACAGTATAACTGGTGAAGGTGTATCCAGAAATCTTGCAGGAGACCGTCACTGAGACCCCAGGCTTTCTCATTTCATCTCCAGACTGCAGCAACTGGACCTGGAAGTGAGCACCTGTAGAGATAAAACAGGAGTGGTTGAAATCTCTCTTGATTGGCCCTGGTCCCCTTCTCAGCCATGGGATGTGGAAGACTCTTAGCTGTAGCTGCTGCCACGAAGAAGAGGATTCTCCAGATCTGGTCCATGGTGAAGAGCTGTGCTCTCAGAGACTTCTCTAGAGGTGAAAGTGGGTGTTAGGCGATGTTCTCAGGGCACAAAGGCATTTGTGTTTGTCACAGTAAAACTGAACCTATTTGCATATTCATTAGACAGGACATTTTATAGCTCAAACTTGATCCAATGTGAGATAGAGAAGGTAGGCGCCACATGGACCATGAAACAATGTTGCTGAGGTCCAAGTACTAATATTCATTTAATGATGTGTCCCTATTGTAGGTCTGGAATTCCATGAAATCATAACTTCCTTACAGAAGCATACACCCAAAGACCATGGTCCTCAAACCAATCCCCATGGTCAAATGTCACACCTCCGGTCTCAACATTTTTAGGACTTTTTCCTCTGCAAGTGTAACTCCTGAAATTTTTGTGTCTCCTGATATTTGCATGCACTGAATTAATTAAACCACCCATGTTCTCATTTTAACTGTTGATATATCTGAAAGCACTAGCAATTTCAACTTTTGAATTTGCTTCTTATTGATGTGTTAGGGTTAATAAATGCTTCAAGTAAACTAGGAAGCTTAAAATAACATCAGTAGTTTCTGCTAAGCTCTTATTTTAGCATTTATAACATGCTGTTTTAAAATAAAGAAGATCCAGATCCTCAGAGGAGATTCTCCCCTTCCAGTCTCTTGTAAATCTGTGCACACTGGGTCAGTTCTGAGTGCCCCCTGTTGCCCAGCTCCTGCCCTGAAAGAAGATTCCTGTGTGGGCTCACAGAGAATCTTCTTTTCTTCTATTATCCAGTATGAAAAGCTGTGTCCACATTCAGAATGCTCCATCGGTACCATATGAGTCTCACAACATCTACTAAAATAGTGTATTTCCCTGACTAAATGTAGATAATTCTCCAAATTGAAACCTCAAAAAAGGTATGCCCTCCTGAGGTGCTGTCCAAGGTGCTAGTGCCATTAACCACACAGAGAATCTAGAAACTTTTAGGATATTTGAAAGAATCTCTATCTTCTTTAGAATCATGTGGTTAAACTTCATATTAGAGAGTACCTTCAGGAAAGTCCGCAATGACTCAAATCCCACATATTTAAATGACACAAATAGATTCTCTCACATACACACCCACTCACTCACTGTGAATTTTTTTTTTTTAAATAAACTTTTTATGGCTGGACTCGGTGGCTCAGCCTGCAATCCCAGCACTTTGGAAGGCTGAAACGAGTGGATTGCCTGAGTTCGTGGGTTCAAGACCCACCCAAGCAACTAGGTTAGACTTCATCTCTACAATAAGTCAAAAATTAGCCGGGCATGGTAGTGCGTGTCTGTAGTTCTGGCTATTTGGAAGGCTGAGGTGGAAGGATCGCCAAAGCCCAGCAGGTTGAGGCTGCAGTGGCTGGGAGCTTGCCACTGAACTCCAATCTGGACATCAGAGTGAGAATCCAACTCA
>NW_007145106.1:0-3224 GCF_000164805.1 Carlito syrichta
TTTGAGATGTGCTGAATTGAGTAAACCTCCCCCTGATGAGCAATTCTGAGATGTGCTGAATTGAGTAAACCTCTGCCTTTCCTGCTGCCAGCTGTCTATCACATGCAACAGGGGACAGAAAATCTTGTCTGAAAAGCTTAGCAGTGGAGATAAAACTGGTGTAACAAAACCTGCCAAGGGAAAACAGACCTTCCAGCAGACTACCATTCTCTTGGCAGTCTCTTCACAAGTAGAAAGAGAGCTACATGCAGAATGAATTTGACTGACATGCCAACCACCGGCAACTAGGGGAGAAACAGACTAGTATTGCTCAAGCCAAGCAGGGCAAAGAGTAGAGAACTAGCAATAATACACCCTGCATCCCGCAGGGGACTCTTTGTAAACACAAAGACCAGAAAAAAATGGCAGACATGGGATTCTGGACATCCTCTGCTTTGCCCTCTTTTAACCTCGGACAGAACCAGAAGCTCTGCTGAGACTGAAAAACAGCTTGACTAGTTTAGCAGAGGGAAAAACAGAACCCACAGTTATGGTATTTAACCAATGAGTGGAGTAAGCTGCAGAAGTGAATGTTTCTCCCTTTCTCACTGAGTGATGGAAAATAGATTTGATACAAATTTTAAAAAATCAATAGAAAAACACAGGTAACTCCCAGAGTCCTAAAGAGACAGCATCTCAAACAAAACAAAACAAAAACAAACAAACAAACAAAAAAACATTGAAGCACAAACAATGGAAACTTCCCAGACCTACTTGCCTCAGATGTCAGTTATAGAAATCAAAGATTGGATGTCATAAATGAACAAGAATTATGAGATACAAGAGGTGAGAATCAATGAAATTGTAAAGGAGTTGACCAATTTCAAAAAGTCCTATTCTGAAATAATGGAAATAAATAGTTCCATCCTTGAACTAAATAGCAAACTAACTAGCATAGGGGACAGAATTAACCAAGCAGAGGGGAAAAAAATCTCAGAACTTGAAGACCAAATATGGGATTAAGCCAATCTGTTAAAAACATAGTAAAAATGACTCAAAAAGAAGTAGCAAAGCCTCCAAAAGATGTGTGATTATATTAGAAAGCAAAATCTATACCTGATTGGCATTCTTGAAGCAGAAAAGGAAGTGGAGAATACTGGAATAAGCATTTTATGAGGTCATCCAAGAAAACTTTCCTCATCTCACCATAGATGCGACCATTTAAGCAAAAGAGAGTCAGAGAAATCCTGCAAGGCATCACATAAAAATATCAAAAATGACTGCACAAACAGTAATCTGTTTACACTTAGTAAGTATGAAAAATCATATGTATTTCATAGCAATTTGAAAGGATGTAGAGTCTATTATACTCAATGATCTATCACAGAGATGAAGAACAGAGTACCACATGTTTTCACTCATAAGTGGACTCTGAACATTTACCATAATACCATAAGAAAGAAATAGACAGTAATGAGATATTTCTGGGGTGGAAGATGTATAGCATCAATAAGGGTACCTGATCAAACCAAAGTGGGGACCAAAGGGAGACCCAAACTTTACTTGTACAATGACCACATGTATACCTAATCCTGAAGAGTACCCCACATATTTAAAATTTTTAAAAAGTAACAATAATACGAGAAAAAATCTAATGGTAGCAAGAAAGAAAAGTCAGACTAACTACCAGGGAAGATTAATCAGAATTGCTCCAGAAGTATCTGCAGAAACACTGCAAGCCAGAAGGGCTTGGAGTGCAATTCTTAATATTCTTAAAAATAAGCAGTTTCAACAAAACTTTCTACGCAGCAAAGTTGCATCAATGACAGAAAATTAAAATCTATCTCAAATATCCAATCTCTAAGAGAATATGCTGCCTTCAGGCAATGCTTAAGAAAGTGTTGAGAACGAAAGAAAAAAGAATGACTGTGCAAATCAAAAGAATACAGAAAAAAGCAGAGTTAATAGAGCATACAGAGCACCCACAACAATGAAAACACACACATATATGTATAAAAGCACAAAAGTTAAAAGAAAACAAAGATGCCTTTTTTTGAGTTGGAATCTCACTCTTTTCCCTGAGCTGGAGTTTAGTGGCATGTATGCTCATGGCCATCCCAGCATCGACCTTCTGGGATCCAGAGATCCTTCTGCCTCAGCCTTCTGAGTAGCCAGAACTATAGATGTGTGCTACCATGCCCAGCTATTTTGCATTTCATTTAGAGATGAGATCTCTCCAAGTTGACTAGGCTGGTCTTGAACCCATGAGCACAGGCAATCCCCTCTCCTCGGTCTCCCAAAGTGCTGGGATTACAGGCTGAACCACCAAGCCCAGCCCAAAGCTGCTTTTTAAGGGACATATGACAGGGATAAAGTCTCACATTTCTATAATCAACCTGAATATGAACAGCAAAAATAAAACCTTGAAAAGACACAGAATGGCAACCTGCATTTAAAAAGCACGATCCAATCATCAGCTGCCTCCAGGAAACATCTCACTACAAAGGGGAATCAAAGTTGGAGGATGGAAAATGAACTTACATGTGAATGGTAAAAAAAGAAGGCAGGAGTAGCTATTCTAACATTTGAGAAAACAATCTTCATGCCATCAAAAGTTTAAAAGAATGCAGAAGGACAATACATAATGACAAAAGTCTCAATCCATCAGCAAGAAATATCCATCCTAAACATATATGTCCCCAACACAGGAGCACCAGGATTTATAAATCAACTAATAAGTAAACTAAGAAAGGACATTGGCCATTACACAATCATAATAAAAGTCATACATTGCACACTAACAGCTCTAGATTGATCATCAAGGCAAAAAATCAGTAAGAAGATCTGGAGTCTCAACTTGATGCTCAACCAAATGGACTTAATAGACATCTACAAAACACTTCACTCAACAACTGCTGAGTATAATTCTATTCATTAGTATATGGAACATACTGCAAAATTTATCACATTCTTGGACATAAATCAAGCATAGACAAATTTAAAAGATCAAACAACACTATGCATCTTCTCAGAACCAGTGAAATAAAAATAAATATCACCACTGACAAGTTCTCCCCAAAATACACAAAAAATAAGCACTAAACACTCTGCTGAATAACTTCTGCATCAACATAGATATTAAGACAGAAATAAAAAATTCCTGGAAACAAATGAAGAAAAGGACATATAAGAATCTTTGGAGCCAGGCTCGGTGGCTCAGTCTGTAATTCCGCGCCTTTGGGAGG
>NW_007145107.1:0-717 GCF_000164805.1 Carlito syrichta
AAACACACACATATATGTATAAAAGCACAAAAGTAAAAGAAAACAAAGCTGCCTTTTTTGAGTTGGAATCTCACTCTTTTCCTGAGCTGGAGTGCAGTGGCATGCATGCTCATGGCCATCCCAGCATCGACTTCTGGGATCCAGAGATCCTTCTGCCTCAGCCTTCTGAGTAGCCAGAATTACAGATGTGTGCTACCATGCCCAGCTATTTTGTATTTCATTTAGAGATGAGGTCTCTCCATGTTGAGTAGGCTGGTCTTGAACCCGTGAGCACAGGCAATCCCCTCTCCTCGGTCTCCCAAAGTGCTGGGATTACAGGCTGAACCACCAAGCCCAGCCCAAAGCTGCTTTTTAAGGGCCATATGACAGGGATAAATTCTCACATTTCTATAATCAGCCTGAATATGAACAGCAAAAATAAGGCCTTGTAAAGACACAGAATGGCAACCTGCATTTAAAAAGCACGATCCAATCATCAGCTGCCTCCAGGAAACATCTCACTACAAAGGGGAATCAAAGTTGGAGGATGGAAAATGAACTTACATGTAAATGGTAAAAAAAAAGAAGGCAGGAGTAGCTATTCTAACATTTGAGAAAACAATCTTCATGCCATCAAAAGTTTAAAAGAATGCAGAAGGACAATACATAATGACAAAAGTCCCAATCCATCAGCAAGAAATATCCATCCTAAACATATATGTCCCCAACACAGGAGCA
>NW_007145108.1:0-732 GCF_000164805.1 Carlito syrichta
CAGTCTCCATCCATCAGCAAGAAATATCCATCCTAAACATATATGCCCCCAACACAGGAGTACCAGGATTTATAAATCCACTAATAAGTAAACTAAGAAAGGACATTGGCCATTACACAATCATAATAAAAGTCATACATTGCACACTAACAGCTCTAGATTGATCATCAAGGTAAAAAATCAGTAAGAAGATCTGGAGTCTCAACTTGATGCTCAACCAAATGGACTTAATAGACATCTACAAAACACTTCACTCAACAACTGCAGAGTATAATTCTATTCATTAGTATATGGAACATACTGCAAAATTTATCACATTCTTGGACATAAATCAAGCATAGACAAATTCAAAAGATCAAACAATACTATGCATCTTCTCAGAACCAGTGGAATAAAAATAAATATCACCACCAACAAGTTCTCCCCAAAATACACAAAAAATAAACACTAAACACTCTGCTGAATAACTTCTGCATCAACATAGATATTAAGACAAATAAAAAATTCCTGGGAACAAATGAAGAAAAGGACATATAAGAATCTTTGGAGCTGGGCTCGGTGGCTCAGTCTGTAATCCCGCACCTTTGGGAGGCTGAGATGAGTGGATTGCCTGAGCTCACGGGTTCGCGACCTGCCTGGGCAGCGAGACCTCATCTCTACAATAAATCAAAAAATCAACCGGGCGTGGTAGCACGTGCCTGTAATTCCGGCTACTTGGAAGGCTGAGGCAGA
>NW_007145109.1:0-744 GCF_000164805.1 Carlito syrichta
GTTGCCCAGGTCACTCTCAAACCACCCAAATCAGGCCATACTCTCAAACTGGGCCTCCAAAACTGCTGCAATCACAGGTTTTTCATTTGGTCGACATCCTGGTCTTCCTGCTTAGTCCTGAACTCTGGGCTGTAGGTGATTCTCCTGCCAAGGCCTGTCCTCATCTAACGTTTTCTGGGTTTTGCTTGGGGTCGAGGTTGGGGTTTTCTATGGTCTCCAGCCCAGTCTCAGCTCCTGGATTTCAGCCATCTTCCCGTCGTGGCCTCCCCAAAGTGCCAAGGAGACAGGCGTGAGTCGCCCAGCTGCCCCCCACAACAGTTTGAGAGTCACGCTCTCCCTTTTCCTGAGGCCAGCCCTGGGTCGAGTGAGCAGGTCCACACTGGGGATTGAGGCGGGTGCAGGGGTGGGCACCCATTGGAGACATTCCCCTGTGCCCAATGCTCCTCCATGGTAGTCTTGGCAGGCGAATCCAGCTGCCCTCTCCAGGGTCTTGGGTCATCTGAAGGTAGCGAGCCTCTCGGTAGGGCCTGAGAGAGATGAGAAGCCCAGTTGGTGGGCTCATGTCTGTTAACCCAGCTCTTTGGGAGGCTGAGGCGAGAGGGTGGCCTGAGCCCTTGGGTTCAAGACCAACCCGGGCAACTTGGTGAGAGCTCATCTCTATAAGAAACCAAAAAAATAAGCCGAGCATGGTGGCACACACCTGTCATTCTGCCCACTCAGGAGGCTGTGGCAGGACAATCGCCG
>NW_007145110.1:0-639 GCF_000164805.1 Carlito syrichta
CTGTAGGCGATTCTCCTGCCAAGGCCTGTCCTCATCTAACGTTTTCTGGGTTTTGCTTGGGGTCGAGGTTGGGGTTTTCTATGGTCTCCAGCCCAGTCTCAGCTCCTGGATTTCAGCCATCTTCCCGTTGTGGCCTCCCCAAAGTGCCAAGGAGACAGGCGTGAGTCGCCCAGCTGCCCCCCACAATGGTTTGAGAGTCATGCTCTCCCTTTTCCTGAGGCCAGCCCTGGGTCGAGTGAGCAGGTCCACACTGGGGATTGAGGCGGGTGCAGGGGTGGGCACCCATTGGAGACACTCCCCTGTGCCCAATGCTCCTCCATGGTAGGCTTGGCAGGCGAATCCAGCTGCCCTCTCCAGGGTCTTGGGTCATCTGAAGGTAGCAAGCCTCTCGGTAGGGCCTGAGAGAGATAAGAAGCCCAGTTGGTGGGCTCATGTCTGTTAACCCAGCTCTTTGGGAGGCTGAGGCGAGAGGGTCGCCTGAGCCCTTGGGTTCAAGACCAACCCAGGCAGCTTGGTGAGAGCTCATCTCTATAAAAAACCAAAAAAATAAGCCGAGCATGGTGGCACACACCTGTCTTTCTGCCCACTCAAGAGGCTGTGGCAGGACATCGTCGAGGTCAGCCAGTGGAGGCTGCAGTG
>NW_007145111.1:0-683 GCF_000164805.1 Carlito syrichta
CCTGTCCTCATCTAACGTTTCTGGGTTTTGCTTGGGGTCGAGGTTGTGGTTTTCTATGGTCTCCAGCCCAGTCTCAGCTCCTGGATTTCAGCCATCTTCCCGTCGTGGCCTCCCCAAAGTGCCAAGGAAACAGGCGTGAGTCGCCCAGCTGCCCCCCACAACAGTTTGAGAGTCACGCTCTCCCTTTTCCTGAGGCCAGCCCTGGGTCGAGTGAGCAGGCCCACACTGGGGATTGAGGCGGGTGCAGGGGTGGGCACCCATTGGAGACACACCCCTGTGCCCAATGCTCCTCCATGGTAGGCTTGGCAGGCGAATCCAGCTGCCCTCTCCAGGGTCTTGGGTCATCTGAAGGTAGCGAGCCTCTCGGTAGGGCCTGAGAGAGATGAGAAGCCCAGTTGGTGGGCTCATGTCTGTTAACCCAGCTCTTTGGGAGGCTGAGGCGAGAGGGTGGCCTGAGCCCTTAGGTTCAAGACCAACCCGGGCAACTTGGTGAGAGCTCATCTCTATAAGAAACCAAAAAAATAAGCCGAGCATGGTGGCACACACCTGTCATTCTGCCCACTCAGGAGGCTGTGGCAGGACAATCGCCGAGGCAAGCCAGTGGAGGCTGCAGTGGCTGAGATGGGTCACTGCCCCCCGGAATGGGTGACAGAGCATGAAGCCAACTCAGCAAGATGATTCCA
>NW_007145112.1:0-707 GCF_000164805.1 Carlito syrichta
CCCAGTCTCAGCTCCTGGATTTCAGCCATCTTCCCGTCGTGGCCTCCCCAAAGTGCCAAGGAGACAGGCGTGAGTCGCCCAGCTGCCCCCCACAACAGTTTGAGAGTCACGCTCTCCCTTTTCCTGAGGCCAGCCCTGGGTCGAGTGAGCAGGTCCACACTGGGGATTGAGGCGGGTGCAGGGGTGGGCACCCATTGGAGACACTCCCCTGTGCCCAATGCTCCTCCATGGTAGTCTTGGCAGGCGAATCCAGCTGCCCTCTCCAGGGTCTTGGGTCATCTGAAGGTAGCGAGCCTCTCGGTAGGGCCTGAGAGAGATGAGAAGCCCAGTTGGTGGGCTCATGTCTGTTAACCCAGCTCTTTGGGAGGCTGAGGCGAGAGGGTGGCCTGAGCCCTTGGGTTCAAGACCAACCCGGGCAACTTGGTGAGAGCTCATCTCTATAAGAAACCAAAAAAATAAGCCGAGCATGATGGCACACACCTGTCGTTCTGCCCACTCAGGAGGCTGTGGCAGGACAATCGCCGAGGCCAGCCAGTGGAGGCTGCAGTGGCTGAGATGGGTCACTGCCCTCCGGACTGGGTGACAGAGCATGAAGCCAACTCAGCAAGATTATTCCAACCACTATTGCCACAACCACAGGCCAGGTTCAGGAGCTTAGCCTGGCATTGCCGGCCCTTTAGAGGCCAAGGCGAGAAAGGGGCTGGGCC
>NW_007145113.1:0-859 GCF_000164805.1 Carlito syrichta
CACACCTGTCGTTCTGCCCACTCAGGAGGCTGTGGCAGGACAATCGCCGAGGCCAGCCAGTGGAGGCTGCAGTGGCTGAGATGGGTCACTGCCCTCCGGACTGGGTGTCAGAGCATGAAGCCAACTCAGCAAGATTATTCCAACCACTATTGCCACAACCACAGGCCAGGTTTAGGAGCTCAGCCTGGCATGCTGGCCCTTTAGAGGCCAAGGCGAGTAAGGGGCTGAGCCTGTGGATTGAAGACCAGCTCAGGAGACTGGGTGAGACTTTGTCTCGGTCACCAAAAATAAAACCAAAGATTAACCAGTCATGGTGTCAGAGGCTTGTGGTTCCAGTAACTCAGGGAGATGTTGCGGGATGATCGCCTGAGACCAGCAGGTGAAGTCTGCGGTGGCCGTGAGCATGCCCCTGCACTAAGGCCTGGAAGACAGCATGATTCCGGCTCCAAATAATAATAATCACCATCACTGCCACCCTCACCACCCTTGCCACCCAGCAAGGGGTGTCAACCTCAGGGATGAGAGAGAAAAAGGCACTTCCCTCCCTGTTGTTTGTGGGAGGTTTCAAAAGTGGCCACCTGTCAAGTCCGTCCCATGCCTTCGGCCATGCATCCCAGAATGCCTGCCTCCACACTCCACACTCATACCCCACGGCAAAGATACCTGTGAACTCATGAAACAGACAGCCCCGAGTTAGGGTGGCCATCGAACACAGAGAGATCAAAGCAGTCTATCAATGCTGCAGCCAGCCCAGGTTCCGGTCACCTGCTCTGCCAAATTTGGGCAGGGGGAGGGACCTTTCCTCTCCCAGTTCACTCCATTGTCCCCGGCCCACATGGACCTTTCACTGGGGGCCATG
>NW_007145114.1:0-768 GCF_000164805.1 Carlito syrichta
CAGCATGATTCCGACTCCAAATAATAATAATCACCATCACTGCCACCCTCACCACCCTTGCCACCCAGCAAGGGGTGTCAACCTCAGGGATGAGAGAGAAAAAGGCACTTCCCTCCCTGTTGTTTGCGGGAGGTTTCAAAGGTAACCACCTGTCAAGTCCGTCCCATGCCTTCGGCCATGCATCCCAGAATGCCTGCCTCCACACTCCACACTCATGCCCCATGGCAAAGATACCTGTGAACTCATGGAACAGACAGCCCCGAGTTAGGGTGGCCATCGAACACAGAGAGATCAAAGCAGTCTATCAATGCTGCAGCCAGCCCAGGTTCCGGTCACCTGCTCTGCCAAATTTGGGCAGGGGAAGGGACCTTTCCTCTCCCAATCACTCCACTGTCCCCGGCCTACATGGACCTTTCACTGGGGGCCATGGATGCCAGTCGTGATGCACGTTGGAGGTGTCTTTTCTGTCACTGGAGTCTCCATTGGCATGGTAGAGCATGGCAGAATGATCGTGGCTCTCAGGGCCTCGAACTGCAGAGCTGAGGAGGTCCTCCCACTTCAGACCCCTAGCAGTCAGGACTCTGGGGGTCACCACGACAGACCCAATTTTGGGGACTTCTTGCCAAGGCAAGGTCTGTCAATGTTGCCTGGGTTCGTCTCTGAACCCTGCGCTCAGGCAGCATCCTGCCTCAGCATCTCAGAGTGTGTTGCTGATGACCCTGAGCCCCAGTGCCCAGTGCGGAATCGCACATTCTGTCAGTGGAGGCA
>NW_007145114.1:2341-3057 GCF_000164805.1 Carlito syrichta
CTTTCCTCACTACATTTTCCAGGCTGCTCTCAAACCGGCCAACTCAGGTCATCCTCTCAGCATGGTCTCCCAAACTCCCACTATCACAGACTTTCCATTTCATCGACATACTGATCTCCTGTCTGGTCTTGAATTCTGGACCAGAGGTGATCCTCTCGCTGAGGACTGCCCTCACCCAAGGTTTTCTGTGTTTTGCTTACAGTCAAGATGGGGTCTTACTATGGTGTCCAGCCTGGTCTGAAGCTCCCAGGCTCCGGCTATCTTCCCATCTTGGCCTCCCTGAATGCCAAGGAGACATGCGTGAGTTGCCTGGCTGTCCTTGCCCCCTGAAGGTTTGAGAGTCACACCCTCCCTTTCCCTGAGGTGGCCCCTGGGAGAAGGGAGCAAGTCCACCCTGAAGAACAAGACTGGACGAGGAATGGGAGCCCCAGCAGAGACACACCAGGTGGCTCCCCATGCAGAGGTCTCGGCAGGTTACTCCAGCTACACTCTCCGGGGTAGAAGGTCGTCAGAAGGGCATGGAACTAGCTATGGGGCCTGGAGATGCGTGTGGAGGCTGGGCATGAGTGATCACGTCTCTCATCCCCCTGCTCTGGAGGCTGAGGTGAGAAGATGGCCTGAGCCCCTGGGTTCGAGATCAGCCCAGGCACCTTGCCCAGACCACGTCTCTACAAAAAGCCAAAAAATGAGCTGAGCTTAGTGGCACAGGACCTCCG
>NW_007145115.1:0-659 GCF_000164805.1 Carlito syrichta
TTTCTTCCTCACTACATTTTACAGGCTGCTCTCAAACCGGCCAACTCAGGTCATCCTCTCAGCATGGTCTCCCAAACTCCCACTATCACAGACTTTCCATTTCATTGACATACTGATCTCCTGTCTGGTCTTGAATTCTGGACCAGAGGTGATCCTCTCGCTGAGGACTGCCCTCACCCAAGGTTTTCTGTCTTTTGCCTGTGGTCAAGATGGGGTCTTACTATGGTGTCCAGCCTGGTCTGAAGCTCCCAGACTCCGGCTATCTTCCCATCTTGGCCTCCCTGAATGCCAAGGAGACATGCGTGAGTTGCCTGGCTGTCCTTGCCCCCTGAAGGTTTGAGAGTCACACCCTCCCTTTCCCTGAGGTGGCCCCTGGGAGAAGGGAGCAAGTCCACCCTGAAGAACAAGACTGGACGAGGAGTGGGAGCCCCAGCAGAGACACACCAGGCGGCTCCCCATGCAGAGGTCTCGGCAGGTTACTCCAGCTACACTCTCTGGGGTAGAAGGTCGTCAGAAGGGCATGGAACTAGCTATGGGGCCCGGAGATGCATGTGGAGGCTGGGCATGAGTGATCACATCTCTCATCCCCATGCTCTGGAGGCTGAGGTGAGAGGATGGCCTGAGCCCCTGGGTTCGAGATCAGCCCAGGCACCTTGCCC
>NW_007145116.1:0-609 GCF_000164805.1 Carlito syrichta
CCTCTCGCTGAGGATTGCCCTCACCCAAGGTTTTCTGTGTTTTGCTTGCAGTCAAGATGGGGTCTTACTATGGTGTCCAGCCTGGTCTGAAGCTCCCAGGTTCTGGCTATCTTCCCATCTTGGCCTCCCTGAATGCCAAGGAGACATACGTGAGTTGCCTGGCTGTCCTTGCCCCCTGAAGGTTTGAGAGTCACACCCTCCCTTTCCCTGAGGTGGCCCCTGGGAGAAGGGAGCAAGTCCACCCTGAAGAACAAGACTGGACGAGGAGTGGGAGCCCCAGCAGAGACACACCAGGTGGCTCCCCATGCAGAGGTCTCGGCAGGTTACTCCAGCTACACTCTCCGGGGTAGAAGGTCGTCAGAAGGGCATGGAACTAGCTATGGGGCCCGGAGATGCATGTGGAGGCTGGGCATGAGTGATCACGTCTCTCATCCCCATGCTCTGGAGGCTGAGGTGAGAGGATGGCCTGAGCCCCTGGGTTCGAGATCAGCCCAGGCACCTTGCCCAGACCACGTCTCTACAAAAAGCCAAAAAATGAGCTGAGCTTAGTGGCACAGGACCTCCGTTTCAGCTACTCAGGGGGCCACTGAGGGTGGATGGCTGGAGCCC
>NW_007145117.1:0-772 GCF_000164805.1 Carlito syrichta
CAGAAGGGCATGGAACTAGCTATGGGGCCCGGAGATGCATGTGGAGGCTGGGCATGAGTGATCACATCTCTCATCCCCATGCTCTGGAGGCTGAGGTGAGAGGATGGCCTGAGCCCCTGGGTTCGAGATCAGCCCAGGCACCTTGCCCAGACCACGTCTCTACAAAAAGCCAAAAAATGAGCTGAGCTTAGTGGCACAGGACCTCCGTTTCAGCTACTCAGTGGGCCACTGAGGGTGGATGGCTGGAGCCCAGCCTTTGGAGTCCATGGTGGCTGAGAACAGGCCCCTATGCAGACTGGGACTCCGAATCAGAATACTACCAACAACGACCAAAACCACAGGCCCGTCTGAGAGGCTCAGTCAGTCATCCCAGTTCTTCGGAGGGGCAGGTGAGTGGACGTCCTGACCTGCAGGTTTGACACCAGCCCCGGACACAGGGTGAGACATTGTCTCAGCCATCAAAAATAAATCCAAAAATAAACCAAGCATGATGGTGCAGGGCTGTGTTTCCAGCCAATCGGTGGGCCAAGATGAGAGGATCACCTGAGCAGGACAGGTGGAGTCCGGGGGGTCTGTGAGCATTCCCCTGTGCTAAGGCCTGGGTGACAGAGCGGGATTCTGAATCCAAATGACAATCTCCACCACCGCCACGACCATCACCGCTGCCACCCAGAGTGAGGAGTCTTGCTCAGGGTTGGGAGAGGAAAAGGCACTTTCCCACATGTCTTCTTGGGCAGTTTCAAAGTTGGCCTCTGGGCACGTCCGTCCCGCA
>NW_007145118.1:0-755 GCF_000164805.1 Carlito syrichta
CCCAGGCACCTTGCCCAGACCACGTCTCTACAAAAAGCCAAAAAATGAGCTGAGCTTAGTGGCACAGGACCTCCGTTTCAGCTACTCAGTGGGCCACTGAGGGTGGATGGCTGGAGCCCAGACTTTGGAGTCCATGGTGGCTGAGAACAGGCCCCTATGCAGACTGGGACTCAGAATCAGAATACTACCAACAACGACCAAAACCACAGGCCCGTCTGAGAGGCTCAGTCAGTCATCCCAGTTCTTCGGAGGGGCAGGTGAGTGGATGTCCTGACCTGCAGATTTGACACCAGCCCAGGACACAGGGTGAGACATTGTCTCAGCCATCAAAAATAAATCCAAAAATAAACCAAGCATGATGGTGCAGGGCTGTGTTTCCAGCCAATCGGTGGGCCAAGATGAGAGGATCACCTGAGCAGGACAGGTGGAGTCCAGGGGGTCTGTGAGCATTCCCCTGTGCTAAGGCCTGGGTGACAGAGCGGGATTCTGAATCCAAATGATAATAATCTCCACCACCGCCACGACCATCACCCCTGCCACCCAGAGCGAGGAGGCTTGTTCAGGGATGGGAGAGGAAAAGGCACTTTCCCACATGTCTTCTTGGGCAGTTTCAAAGTTGGCCTCTGGGCACGTCCGTCCCGCACCTTCAGCCACACTTCCCAGAAACCCTGCCTCCACCATCCACACTCGTGCCCCACAGCAAAGACACTTTTGAGCTCAAGGAACAGACTGCCCCGAGTTAGGGTGGCCATCAG
>NW_007145119.1:0-877 GCF_000164805.1 Carlito syrichta
GTCTCAGCCATCAAAAATAAATCCAAAAATAAACCAAGCATGATGGTGCAGGGCTGTGTTTCCAGCCAATCGGTGGGCCAAGATGAGAGGATCACCTGAGCAGGACAGGTGGAGTCCAGGGGGTCTGTGAGCATTCCCCTGTGCTAAGGCCTGGGTGACAGAGCGGAATTCTGAATCCAAATGATAATAATCTCCACCACCGCCACGACCATCACCCCTGCCACCCAGAGCGAGGAGGCTTGCTCAGGGATGGGAGAGGAAAAGGCACTTTCCCACATGTCTTCTTGGGCAGTTTCAAAGTTGGCCTCTGGGCACGTCCGTCCCGCACCTTCAGCCACACTTCCCAGAAACCCTGCCTCCACCATCCACACTCGTGCCCCACAGCAAAGACACTTTTGAGCTCAAGGAACAGACTGCCCCGAGTTAGGGTGGCCATCAGATATAGAGTGATCAAGGATGTCCGGCAATGCCATGGCCAGCCCAGGTTCCGGCCACCTGGTCTGCCTCCTTCGGGAGGGGTGATGGTCCCTTCCTCTCCTGATCACTCCATCATCCCACATCCACGTGTACCTTACCCTGGGGTGCCGTGTACGCCCATCATGACACATGTTGATATGTCTTTTTATTTGCCGGAGTCTCTGACGGCTGGGCTGGGACATGGCAGCATGATCCTGTCTTCCGGGGCCTCGACCTGTGGGGCTGAGGTGGTCCTTCTGCCTTGGTTCCCAAGCAACCTGAACTCCTAGGGCCACCACGCCTGACTCGATTTTGGAGCCCTCTCACCGAGACGAGGTCTGGCCACATTGCCTGGGCTGTCTCTGACCCGGGGACTCAGGCAGCCTCCTGCCTTAGCCTCCAGGGCCCGGGACTAATGGCC
>NW_007145120.1:0-870 GCF_000164805.1 Carlito syrichta
GGCCAGCCCAGGTTCCGGCCACCTGGTCTGCCTCCTTCGGGAGGGGTGATGGTCCCTTCCTCTCCTGATCACTCCATCATCCCACATCCACGTGTACCTTACCCTGGGGTGCCGTGTACGCCCATCATGACACATGTTGATATGTCTTTTTATTTGCCGGAGTCTCTGACGGCTGGGCTGGGACATGGCAGCATGATCCTGTCTTCCGGGGCCTCGAACTGTGGGGTTGAGGTGGTCCTTCTGCCTTGGTTCCCAAGCAACCTGAACTCCTAGGGCCACCACGCCTGACTCGATTTTGGAGCCCTCTCACCGAGACGAGGTCTGGCCACATTGCCTGGGCTGTCTCTGACCCGGGGACTCAGGCAGCCTCCTGCCTTAGCCTCCAGGGCCCGGGACTAATGGCCATGAACCACGTTGCCAGGCCTGTACTTGCATGTGCCATGGGTAGGGGCGGCACAAAGGCACACTCCAGGATGTAGGCCACAGCATCCCTTGTAGCCAGGATGTGTGCACCACCACGTGTGACTCAGTGCTTGCGTTCTGCAGAGCGACGAGGTCTCACCAATTGGCCTAGGCCAGTCTCAAACTCCCAGGCTGCAGTGGTCCCCCACTTCAGCCTCCCAAAGCCACAGCCCGATTGTATGCTGATCCACCATCTTTCAAGATTTCTAGGCCCAAGGCTGGGGCCTCCCTCCCAAATGATCTCTGTCTGTTCACAATGATCCCGACTTCACACAAAAATGGATACTTTTTAAATTTTTTTCACTTTTTGTCTTTGAGTAGGAGTCTCACTCCTTTGCCCAGGCTTTTATGATGGTGGCTTGCTCCCAGCCACCACAGCCTCAGCCCATCAGGCTCCAGTGAGCCTTT
>NW_007145121.1:0-488 GCF_000164805.1 Carlito syrichta
TTATTGTAGAGAGGAGGTCTCGCTGCCCAAGCGGGTCTCGAACCCGCGGGCTCAGGCAATTCACTCACCTCAGCCTCCCAAAGGCGCGGGATTACAGGCTGAGCCACCGAGCCCGGCTAAATCTTTCTTTTTTTAAGCATACACATTTAGACTTATATATCTTCTCATAAGCAATGCGTTAGCTTTATGATGCAAGTGTTGATATATATTTATTATTGAGTTCAAAATATTTTTTAACTTTCTTAACTGTTTCCTTTTTGATCTTAGAAATGTGTTGCTTAAAGTGCAAATATTTGATTTTAAGATACCTTATTGTTATTAATGTATAATTTAATTCTTTTGTGATCGGAGTACTCTCAATGATTTAACTCTTTGAGCTTTTTTGAGATTTTTTCAACTGCATATATTCTCTTGGTGAATGCTCTATAAGTACATGAAAAGTTGCTGTTGAATTCTAGAATTCTTCATTAGTTGATAATATAGCTCAA
>NW_007145122.1:0-626 GCF_000164805.1 Carlito syrichta
TTTTTTTTTTATGAGTTGGAGTCTCACTCTGTCGCCCAGACTGGAGTGCAGTGGCCGCTCCCGGCCACCGCAGCCTCGATCTGCTGGGCTCCGGCGATCCTTCCGCCTCAGCCTTTCGAGTAGCCGGAATTACAGGCGTGCGCTACCACGCCCGGCTGATTTTTTGATTTATGGTAGAGATAAGGTCTCGCCGCCCAGGCAGGTCTCGAACCCGCGGGCTCAGGCAATCCACTTACCTCAGCCTCCCAAAGGCGCGGGATTACAGGCTGAGCCACCGAGCCCGGCTATTTTTACTCTTGCATGATTCTTTTATAATACGGTATGGGGTAGCGATCTAAATTTATTTATTTTTTTCTTAGATTGTTGCCCATTCACTTCATTGCCATTTGCTGAATAATCTATTTATTTCTCTCTTGATATTTATCACCTATCTTATTCTATTTTCTATGCCATTGCCATATCTACATTTTATTTTGCCATCCAACACGATTTATCTGTTTATTTTTATTTTAAGGATGTGGGGTACAATTCAGGACTAGGTAGATAAGTAACCATCATCCAGGTAAAATTTGGACCTCCCTTTGGTCCTCAATCCACATGGTTTGAGATTGTGTACCTGTATTATG
>NW_007145123.1:0-383 GCF_000164805.1 Carlito syrichta
ATGCTACTATCATATTTAAAAGTTCTCCTTGGAGTGCCACTATAAAGCCTTATGTTATCCGCTTATTTCATTCTGTAAACTGTTGCCTAACTGTTCTCCAGTATAGCTATATAAGTCAGTACTTCATTTTAGTTCATAAAGATTCCTACTTTCACCCACATCCTTATAATAATTTGGTACGGTTTGACCTATAATTCTTAGGAATTAGATGCCTATTTCTTTAATTTCATTTTCCTTTTCATGATAGCTAACAAGGCTGAATGTCTGGATCAATGTGCCTATCGTTCAATGGCCATGAAGTGCAGGGGAGCACACAGAGGCACAGCCTCAGGGTTCAAGAAGACTGAAGGAGGCTGGGTCATGACCTGGTTCTAATGCTGATA
>NW_007145124.1:0-581 GCF_000164805.1 Carlito syrichta
AGAATTATGACTTACTTGAATACCTTCTAATCTTTTCTAAACACTCCAATTTTGTTCTTGCTTTTGTAGGGAGTGGTCTGGCTCAAATCATTGGACTTGTGGTGGGCCTTATTTGAATAATCACAGAGTTTGCCTATGGAACAGGGAGATATTTGACTGCCAGTGACAGTCTCAAGAGTATCTGTGGAGTGGAAGATCTGTACTTTGCCATCATTCTCTTTTTTGAGTCCATGCTGGCCGTCCTAGGAATTTCCCTCTTAAAAAAATCCCATTCCTGATGTATATGTGAGTAATGATAGGTCATACATAATATGCTCCTTTTAAAATAAGGTTTCTTTGCCTTCTAATGCTACTGCTTCTCTACAGGTTACAGTAATGTACTTATTGCACCACTGGAGTGACCTAAGACATTATCATTCAGTCATTCATCTAAACAAAAATTTGCACCTAGTATATGTAAAGCCCCAGTGAGTTAGGAAGCAAGGGGTTAGGAAATTGATGTCATACTTTAAAGACTTCATGAAGTAGTCAGAAGGTAAATCTACACCACAGTAATTGGATACCAGGAAGAAAATAATTAG
>NW_007145125.1:0-710 GCF_000164805.1 Carlito syrichta
CACTGAGACAATTTAGGACCGTCGTCTCATCCCAAGACCTTTCAATTAACTGCACTGGGAAAATGTGCCTTTTCTGCCGATATCCTTTCGGCAGCATTCACAGGTTTGTGGGGTCGGGACATGTTTCCATCTTTTTTTTTTGAGTCGGAGTCTCACTCTGTCGCCCAGGCTGGAGTGCAGGGCCATGTTCACGTCCACCCCAGTGTCAACCTGCTGGGCTCAGGCGATCCTCCCGTCTCAGCCTTCCAAGTGGCTGGAATTACAGATGCACACCACCACGTCGGCTAACTTTTGTGATTTACTGTAGAGATGAGATTTCACCAAGTCGCCTGGGCTGGTCTCAAACCCTTGGGATCACGCAATCTTCTCACCTCGTCCTCCCAAAGTGCTAGAATTACAGGCTTGGCCACCGATGAAGGGCCACCACCAGCCACAAGTAGAGCCACGTCCCCTCCCTTTCCCGGAAAGGGTTCTAAACCCAGCCCCCACCGAAATGGGGACCCAGCAGACTCAAAGGCGACTGGAACGGGCCTTCCGGGCTCCTCCTCTGCCCCCTTTTCCGCGCCCTCGAAAAGTCCACCAACCTCAATGAAGCTCTGCCGGCCGACCGATCAACGACTGACAGGTCCCCCTGAGCCCCTCTAAAAGCCACCGCACCCTTGTTTCAGCGCTACAGCCTGACCCTCAGGTCTTGTAGCCACCACGTTCGA
>NW_007145126.1:0-7175 GCF_000164805.1 Carlito syrichta
CGGCTCAGGCGATCCTCCCGTCTCAGCCTTCCAAGTGGCTGGAACTACAGATGCACACCACCACGTCCGGCTAACTTTTGTGATTTACTGTAGAGATGAGATTTCACCAAGTCGCCTGGGCTGGTCTCAAACCCCTGGGATCACGCAATCTTCTCACCTCGTCCTCCCAAAGTGCTAGAATTACAGGCTTGGCCACCGTTGAAGGGCCACCACCAGCCACAAGTAGAGCCACGTCCCCTCCCTTTCCCGGAAAGGGTTCTAAACCCAGCCCCCACCGAAATGGGGACCCAGCAGACTCAAAGGCGACTGGAACGGGCCTTCCGGGCTCCTCCTCTGCCCCCTTTCCCGCGCCCTCGAAAAGTCCACCAACCTCAATGAAGCTCTGCCGGCCGACCGATCAACGACTGCCAGGTCCCCCTGAGCCCCTCTAAAAGCCGCCGCACCCTTGTTTCAGCGCTACAGCCTGACCCTCAGGTCCTGTAGCCACCACGTTCGACCCATTAAATCTCTTGGCCTTAACGGGTGTTGAGTCTCACTGTGCGCCACCACCTTGCAGCCGTGCCCGACCAAGAATTTCCTGTTCCTCACCACATGGCATATCCTCATCTTTGTCGGTTTGATGGGGTCAAAGGATATCTTGTCCTTTTAGAGACGGGGTCTCGCTCCGTCGTCCAGGCTGGGGTGCAGTGGCCCCATCATAGCTCACCTTCGCCTCAAACTTCTGGGCTGAAGCAGACCTGGCACCTCAACCTCCTGAGTAGCTGGGGCTCCAGGTGCACACCACCATGCCCGGCTCGCTTTTATTTATTCTTATTTATTCTTTGTATTTTTTTTTTTTTTTTTTGTGGATGAAATCTCACTATGTCACCCAGGCTGGTGAGGAATTCTTGGGCTCAAGCGATCCTCCCACCTCGGCCTCCCAAAGTGCTGGGATTACAAGTGTGAGTCATCACGCCCCACCTGAATATCTTTTTTAAAATTGTGTATTTCTTTTGTTCTTAATGAAGAGGAACCTATTTTGACGGGCTCCTTGGCCATGTGGAGTTCTTATTTTGTGCATGACTGATTCTTGTCATTGGCGAGTTTCCCCATGAGGCATCCGTCGCCTTTGAGTGGGTAGGGGAGAGCTTTTGGTAGATCCAGGATATGGAGCCTTTTCATCCCTTGTCAACATCTTCTTCCTTGGTCACTTGCTGCAGGGTTTTTCCATAGTTCTTCGACCTGCGAACTTTTAAACTTTTTTTGTAGCAAAAGCTTCCAGAGGATTTCACCATCCACTGAATAATGAAACAGGCTTTTCTCATTACATGACTTCCCTGGAGCCCTTTGATAGTTCCACTTTTAGACTTAAGTTTTTGTGTTATCTGCTGTTTTTTTGGAGTATATGTTAAAGCTAACGGCCTCCTCCCTGCCCCCAAATATTGAGCCGTCGTCTTAGCACAGTTTAATAAATAGCCCATCCAGCCGAGCTCGGTGGCTCAGCCAGTAATTCCGTGCCTTCAGGAGGCGCGGTGAGTGGATTGCCTGAGTCCGCGGGTTCGAGACCCGCCTGGGCAGGCACGACCTCATCTCTACAATAAATCCAAAAACTCAGCCGGGCGTGGTAGCGCGTGCCTGTAATTCCAGCTACTTGGAGGGCTGAGGCGGAAGGATCGCCGGAGCCCGGCAGGTCGAGTCTGCGGTGGCCGAGAGCGGCCACTGCACTCCAGTCATCAGCGACAGAGTGAGACTCCAGCTCAAAAAAAAAAATAAAAATAGCCCATCGTTTTCCCTACTGATTTATTTTTTTCATAGTTTTGATCTGAGTTGGGGTGGAGGAGGGAGAAGAGAAGATGGTGAGAGAGGAGAATATTAGCTGGGCATGGTAGCGCGGGCCTATAGTTCTGGCTACGCGGAAGGCTGAGGCGAAAGGATCGCCGGAGCCCGGCAGGTCGGGGCTGTGGTGGCCGGGAGCGGCCACTGCACTCCAGTCTGGGTGACAGAGCAAAGAGTCCAACTCAAAAAAAAACAAAATGAAAAGAAAAGAAAGAAAATAGAAAGGGGAGAATAAAAGAGAAGAGGAAGGAGAAGGAGGAGGAAGAGGAGGGGGAGAGGGGAGGGGAAGGGAACAGGGAAGGAGGAGGAAGGGGAGGCGGATGGGGGAGGAGGGGAAGGGAGTGAGACTCCGACTGAAAAAATAAGATGAGCCCAAGCAGCTTGGCTTCAGTGCCTCCTGTCTATCCATGGTTAACAGACTGGGCAACATAGTGAGATCCCATCTCTACAAAAATAAAAATAAAAATAAAAAATTGGACAGAAGAGGAGGAGGCCCTGTGCAGACTGGGGCAGAGATGAGAGTGGTGTGGCAACAAGCCATGGAGCACCCAGGGCCACCACGGTCACCGGTCCTCTTTTTTTTGTCAGGGTCTAACCCTGTCACCCAGACTGGAGTGCAGTGGCACCATCACGGCTCATTGCAGCCTTGACCAGGGCTCAGGTGATCCTTCCACCTCAGCTTCCTGAGTAGCTGGGACTACAGGTGTGTGCCACCACATGTAGCTAGCTTTTTAATTTTTTTTAGCGATGGGGTCTCACTGTGTTGCCCAGGCCGGTCTTGCACTCTCAGGCTCAGCGATCCTCCTGTCTCAGCCTTCCAAAGTGCTGATTACAGATGTGGGCTACCACGCCCGGCCTTGGCTCCTGAACTTCTTATCACGCAGCTCATTCCAGAAGAAACAGGGGCAACCACGCCTAAATGGGGAGTGCAGCACCTGGGTCCTCTTCTAGGACCGGCAACTGGCCACTCACCTTGGCGCCTCTCGGGCAGGTCTCTTCCTCTCTCTGGGCCTCGGTTTCCCCAGCGGCAAAACAGGCAGGTGGGGTGGCTGGTCTGGATAGCCTCCAAGGCCCAGCCGGCTCTGGAGTTCTGTGACACCGGGAGACAACTGTCATCTCTCAACATCAACTAAACCCTCTAAACCTGCCCCCAGCTGCTGGAGGGGCATCTCACCAGGTCAGCCCGTGGGGGGGTGGGCTGGGGACAGTGGACAGAACAGGTAGCAACCTTCCTGCTGCCTGCTGGTATCCTGGGACCCCCATGATAGGCTGGGTAGCTCTTTGTCTTTCTTGGGGGGGTGAGTCAGTGTCCCTCCATCACCCAGGCTGAAGGGCAGGCACGCTCATGGCCACGGCCTGCTGGGCTCAGGCGATGCTCCCGCCTCAGCCTTCCAAGGAGCTGGAACGACAGACAGGGGCCACCATGCCTGGCTACTTTTTTGATTTACTGTAGAGACGAGATCTTGCCAAGCGGCCTGGGCTGGTTTCAAAGCCCTGAGCTCAGGCTATTCTCTCGCCTTGGCCTCCCAAAGTGCTGGGCCTACAGACTTGAACCACCGCAACTGGCTTCTTTTCTTTTCTTCTCTCTTTTTTGAGTCCAAGTCTCACTCCATCGCCCAGGCTGGAGTGCAGCGGGACACTCACAGCCACCCCAGTGTCGACCTGCCGGGCTCCAGCGATCCTCCCGCCTCAGCCTTCTGAGTAGCCGGAACTACAGCCACTCGCTACCACACCCGGTCAATTTCTGTGATTTATTAGAGGGAGGAGGTCTCACTCACTTGCCTGGGCTGATCTCGAGCCCGCAGGCTCAGGCCATCCTCCCGCCTCGGCCTCCCTAAGCGCTGGGATGACGGCTGAGCTACCCCGCCTGGCCTTCTTTGTCCTACTATGTGAGTGGCTGGGAGGAGGGGGGCACTCTGCCTAGACCTGTGACTTTAGGCTGGGGCGCCGCGCAGCTGGGGCTAGGTGGGGCCGGAGGTCCTTGATCTTGCTGCCATGGCCCGTCTGAGGTCTTCACCAGACGGCCGCCGGGCTCGACCCCAGCATTGCTGCATGGTGAGCATGGGGCAGGCCTCGGTGGCCAGGCCTAGGTCTCTGGCCCTGAAGGAGGAAGGCCGTCAGTCCCAAGGGATTCTCCCACCTCAGCCTCCCGAGGAGCTGAGACTACAGGTGTGCACCACAACACCCAGATCATTTTTTTATTTCCTTGTCGAGACGAGGTCTCACTATGCTGCTCGGGCTGGTCTTGAATTCCTGGGATCAAGCGAGCCTCCCGCCTCAGCCTCCCACAGTGCTGGGATCACAGACGTGAGCCACTGCACCCAGCCCGATGCCACTGCCTCTGCCATGAGTGAACAAGTCGGCGACTGTGAGCTCGTGGCCTGGAGAGTGGGTGGATGGCAGTGTCAGTAACACCGAAGAAATGAGCTGGGGGAGAGATGGCAGTCTGGACACGGGGCGTGGGAGACCTCGACGGAGCCCCCTGGGGGACTCTCTGGGGGGGGGGCTGGTGCCCAGGAGGGAGCGGGTGGAGTGAGGGGGAGTCAAGACGGGGCCAGGCGGCAGAGCTGAGGAAGGCCACGCCAGGGCTCAGGCCATCCTCCTGAAGACGCCGTCGGGAGCAGCCGCAGGGCCTCGATACCCACGGCTGGCCGCGTGTGACTGGCAGGGCCCCTCACGCTGTGCATTTCTTGGCAGGGGCCTTCCAGCCACCGCCCATCAGCACATCCAGGGCACACTCGGAGGCAGGTGTTGAGTGGACTCCTCGAGCCCGCACTGGCCTTCCGGGGCTGGCTGCAGCCACAGGCCGGCATCCTCGGGGGATTTTCGCTGCTTGAACGGCACCCCACCTCCACCCGCTCCATCCTCCGAGGGCCCTGAGGCATAGGCCAGGCAGCCTCCTTCCTCCGTTTCACAGAGACGGAATTCAGGCACAGAGAGGTCAAGCAACTTGTCCGTCGTGACTCAGCCAGGCAGAACTGGCCCGAATTTGAAGCCAGTTGTCCCGCCTCCGGCTTGGGTCCTCTTTCCATTTCCACCTGGCGGTCCTCACCACGGGGATGGTTCCAGGGGAAGGCCGGCCGGGGAGGCCCTGGGGAGACCTGGGCGAGACCGGGGCGGGGGTGGCCGGGAGGTGAAGAGGCTCCCTGGGGGTGGGGGCACAACCGCCCTGTGCCCCACGGGACCCTTCAGCATCCTCTTAGGAGCCCGCTCTACGGCCGGGAAAGCGAGACTCCGTGGGGTCGGCCCGTTCGCCCGCTGGAGCCCAGAGCCCCCGCAAAGGCCTGAGGGGCGACCCAGGAGCAGGGTGCGCTGACGCAGCGGCCGGGCCGGGCGGGGGGCAGCGGCAGGGTCCCTGGCCTGTCCCAGTGTCGCTCTCTCCAGAGGCAGGCTGTGGCCTCCCCAGGGCGGTGGCCTGCTCAGTGGGGCGCGGTCCAGGGGGGGAGGGGGGAAGCGTGGGGCTTGGAGGGGGCAGGGAGGGCCCTGGAGTCGGGAGAAGGGGCAGCCGCTTCCCGGCCAAGAGAGTGGGTGGCGCGGGTGGGGCCCGGCCGGGACGCCCCGGGGAAGGGGCCTCTTCCCGTGTCTCCGTGGGCCGCAGGCCAGGGCGTCACGGCCCCTCCCGGGTGGTCTGCCTGCGGGTCCCCAGGCTGCCCGCCCTGCGGGGACGGGGTGGGGGCGACGTCGCACACAGGCGCACGCACACACTCGTGCGCACTTGCACACGCGGGCACGCGCAAGGCCCGCACATCGGCTCAGCACCCACGTGCACACTGCACGCGCCTCCCGGCGGCCCAGAAGCCGGAAGGCGGCCGGGGCGAAGCCCGCAGACAGCCCGGGTCACGCCCGTGATCTCCGGTTACGGCCACGCCCCTCCCCGTGCCCCTCCCTGACCGCCCTTTGAACGCACAGATGGCCTGGGCCCCTCTCCGGGGAAGGAGCCCCCGGAGTGACTGCCCCGCGAGTGGCAGCCCTGAGCCGCCCCGCGCCGCTCCCTACCCTCCCTGAGGAACAGGTTCTTTGAACCTGGCATGCTGTTTCTGCCCCTGGGACCGGGGATGTGCCTACGAGGCCTCCCCCAGATGCGCCCAGGAGACCCTAGGCCTTTAAGGCACCGGGCCTGGATGCCAGGTGGCTCAGCCAGCTGGCCTCTTGGAGAAGTGCCCTGGGGTGGGGAGAGTTGGCAGAACCAGAGGGTCCTGGAGACTGAAGGCCGACTCTTCCCAGTGGGAGGCGGAGTCGCACAGAGTAGGCCCACCCATCCCAGCCTGGGGACACAGAGATGGCCGCACGGGGTGTCCCTGCTAAGCCGGGATCAGAAGGAAAATCCCGGGTTCTTGGAGCCTCAGCCCAAGGGAGGACAGAGGAGAGAAGGATCAAAGGAGTATCTGGCCAGCCTGGTGGCTCGTGTCTGTCACTCTGGAACTTTGGGAGGCCGAGGCAGGAGGACCGCTTGAGCCCTGGCCTTCCGGACTAGCCTGGGCTACGTAACGAGACCTTGTTGCTGCAAAAAAATTGTTTAAATGAGCTGGATGTGGTGACTGGGACGCCTGTGGTGTCAGCTACTTGGGAGGCTGAGGGGGGAGGATCGCCTGAGCCCAGGAGGTCGAGGTTGCCGTCGCTGTGAGCGTGCCACTGCACCCCAATTCTCACAGAGCGAGACCTCAACTCAAAAAAAGAAGGCGTGAGGACAGCTCTGAAGGAGGCCTGAGCAGGGAGGCGTCCTCATGGGCATTGTGGCGTAGGCAGGGAAGGTGCTCCTGGCAAAGGCAGCCATGTGGGAGCTGTGGTCCCCAGAGTCCCGCACCCCCAGGCCCTGCAGTCTGCCCAGCTGCTGGAAGCTCGAGACACCGACAAAAGCAATATGGGCAAGCCCCTCGGATGCCCTTCCACTGTGGGAGCTTTTCTGTCCTCTCCATAAATCCTGCTTTAAAAAAAAAAAAGCAAAAGTGGAGAGCCCTCAGGGACGTGGGACTCCCTTTCGCATGAAAGATGGACAGAGTAGGGGGGACCTTGCCAGCTGGCGAGTTTGCGCCAGGCCCTGGCACACAGTAGGTGCTTACTAGACCAGGCTGTGAGGACTGCAATCCGGGGGAGCCAGGTCAAGGACCCCTGCCCCCTTTCGCTTTCCTCCAAATCCTGTTGGGACCCTCCCTGCGCTCATCTGTGGTGAAGACACGGATAAGAGCCGTGGAAACAAAGGTGTTGAGATCACTGCAAGGCAAGGAGGTCCGGTGGCTCACACCTATCATCCCAGTACTTTGGGAGGCCGAGGTGAGAGGTTGCCTGAGCCCACGGGTGCAAGACCAGCCTGGGCAACTTGGTGAGACCCCATAAATCAAAAATTAGCCCGGCGTGGTGGC
>NW_007145127.1:0-9335 GCF_000164805.1 Carlito syrichta
CTGGCTAGCCAGCTGGCTAAGGAGTTAAGTCACACAGTAGAGTCAGCTGGCTAGCCAGCGGGTTACCTAGTTTGGTCAGCTAGTTAATTCAAGTGGCTAGCCATCTGGGTAGCTAGGAAGCTAGCTAGTTAAATCTTCTGGATAGCCTGCTCGCTAGCTCATTAAGTAGGCTAGTTAAGCCAGCTGGCTAGCCACCTGGCTAGGAGGGTAGCTAGCTAAGTGTGCTGGCTAGCCAGCTGGTAAGCTAGTTAAGTCAGTGAGTTAAGTGAGCTGGCTAGCTAGGTGTCTAGCTAGCTAAGCCAGCTGGCTAGCCCGATGTCTATCTAGTTAAGTCAGCTAGTTAAGTCAGCTAGATAGCCAGCTGCCTAGCTAGATTGCTGGCAAGTAGGTTGCTGGCACGATAAGCCGGCTGGTTAGCAGGCTGGTCAGGTAGGTGGCCTAGCTGGTTAATCAACTAGTTAAGTGCTGGTTAACCAGTTGCCTATCTAGTTAAGTCACCTGGTTAAGTCAGTTGGCTAGCCAGCTCGCTAGCTGATTAAAAAAATATTTAATTCATTTGACTATACAGTTGTTTAGCTAGGTATTCCAGCTAGTTAATTCAGCTGGCTAGCTAGGTAGCTAACTAGTTAACTCAGCTAGTTATGTCAGCTAGCTGACTAGTTAAGTAAGCTAGATAAGTCAGCTAGCTAGATAGATAGATAGCTAGGTATCTAGCTAGTTATTTCAGCTAGTAAAGTCAGTTGGCTACCAAGGTAGCTAGATAGTTAAGTCAGCTAGTTAAGTCAGCTGGCTAGCTAGTTAAGTCAGCTAGTTAAGTAAGCTCCCTATCCAGCTGGCTAGCTAATTAGGTGACCTAGTTAAGTCAGCTGTTTAGCCAGCTGGATAACTAGTTAGCTAGATTGTTAAGTCAGCTGGCAAGCATGTGGTTTACATATGTAGCTAACTAGTTAATTCAGCTGGCTAGCCACCTCATTAGCTAGTAATGTAAGCTAGTTATATCAGCTGGATAGCCAGCTGGCTATCGAGTTCAGTCACCTAGTTGAGTCAGCTGGCTAGCCAGGGGTCTAGCTCGTTAATTCTGCTAGTTAATTCAAGTGGCTAGCCAAGTGGCTAGCTAGGTAGCTAGCTAGTTAAGTCGACTGGTTAGCCAGATAGCTATCTAGTGAAGTCAGCTAGTTTTGTCAGCTAGATAGCCGGCTTGCTAGGTAGGTGGCTGGAAAAATAAGCCAGCCGGTAGCAGGCTAGTCATGTAGGTGGCCAGCTAGTTAAGCTGGCTGGCTAACCAACTGACCAGCAGGGTGGCTGACTAGTTAAGCTGGCTGGCAATCTGACTATCCATCCATTCGGCTGGATATTTAAGCTGCCTTGATATCCAGTTGGTCAGCCCGCCAGCTAGCTATTCGGCTGCTTAGCCATTTGGCCAGCCAGGTAGCTAGCTATCTAAGACAACTGGCTAGCTGTCTAGCCAACCAGTGAGCTAATTAGTTAAGTCAGCTGGATAGCCAGCTAGCCAGCCAACTAGCTAGTCAGGTATTTAAGTGAGCTATCTAGCCAGTTAGCTAGTTAAGTCAGCTAGAAAGTCAGTCAACTATTTAGTTACCTAGTTAAGTCAGCTAGCTAGTCATGTTGCTAGTAAAGTCAGCTAGCAAATCAGCTAGATAGTTAAGTCAGCTAGCCAGCTAACTACCCAGTTAACAAGCTAATTAAGTCAGCTAGTTAGACAGCTAGATTGTTTGCTAGCTAGCTATGTCAGCTAGATAGTCAGCTAGCTAGTCAGCTATCTTGTTAAGTCAGCTAACAAATCAACTATTTACTTAGCTAACTAGTCGGTTGGTAACTCAGCTCACTGGTCAGCTAACTAGTGGGATTGCTTGCTTTCCAATAGGTCAGCTAAATATTCGGCTTACTCACCTATCAACCGGTCAGCAAACTAGTCAGCTCGCTAGCCAGCCAACAGGTCAACTAACTTGTTGGTTTGCTCACAGGACAACAGGTCAGCTAACTAGTCGTCTTCCCCACCAGCCAACTAGTTAAGTCAGCTCACCGGTTGGCTCACTCACTGGTCGACTAATTAAGGCAGCTCACACTTTGGGTTACTGGCAGGCCGACTAGTTAACTTGGCTCACTGGTCGGCTCAATTGTTGGTCAACTAGTTAAGTCTTCTGAGCTGTTGGCTGACTCACAAGCCAACTAAATTCAGCTGACCAGTCAGCTCACTCGTCGACCTATAAGTTAAGTCAGGTGACAGCTTGGCTCACTCACTGGCCGACTTGTTAAATCAGCTGACAAGTCGGCTCACTCGCTGGCTGACCAGTTAAGTCAGCTAAATGCTCAGCCTACTAGCCGGGCAACGAGTTGAGTTAGCTAACCCATCGGTCTACTAGTCAGCCAACTTGTCAGCTGATAAGTTAGCTCAGCTAACTAGTAAACCTACTAGTTAGGCCAGCTAAATAGTTGGTCAACAAGTCGGCCGAATAGTTAGTTCATCAAACCAGAATCCCAAAGCATTAAACCGAGATAACTAGTTGGCCAACCCATCAGTCAATTTATTGACCCAGCTAACTAGTCGACCGTCTAATTGGCCAACTTGTTAAGCCAGCTAACAAGTCGTACATGTAGTCAGCTGGCATGTTATACCAGCTAACTAGTCAACTGACTTATCAGCCAACAAGTTGTCACCTAGCTAGCTCATTAACAACTAGTTAAGTCAGCTAATCTACTTGTTTATCAACTAGTTAAAACAGTTAGCTAACTCGTTGACCAACTCATTAAATCAGCTATCTACCTCATTAGCCAACTACTTAAGTCAGCTAACTAAGTCTGTTAGCTAAACAGTTACCTAGCTAAGTCAGTTAGCTCACTAATTAGCTAACTATTTAAGTCAGTTACTTAAGTCTGCTACCGAACTAGTTACCTAATTAGTTAAGTCAGCTAGTTATTCAGCTAGTTAAATAGTTAGCTAACTTTTTAATTCAGGTAGTTAGGTCAGCTAGCTAACTAGTTAAGTCAGCCAGATAATTCAGCTAGCTAAGTAAGCTAGTTAAGTCAGCTTTCTTACTTAGTAAGCTGATTTAGACAGCTAGCTTGCTAGTTAGCTAATGGGTTAAGTCAGCAGGTTGTGTCAGGTAGTTAACTAGTTAACTGAAGGATTAAGTCAGCTGGTTGAATCAGTTAGAGAGCTAGTTAGCAAATGGGTTGAGTCAGCTGGTTGAGCAAGCTATCTAGCTAGTAAGATAACGAGTTAAGTCAGCTGGATGAGTCAGATAGCTAGTTAGTTAGTTAACGAGTTAAGTAAGCTGGTTGAGTCAGCTAGCTAGCTTGTTAGTTAACGAGTTAAGCCAGATAATTAAGAAAGGTAGCTAGCACGTTAAATAAGAAATAAGCTAACTAGCTAGCTAGCTGGTTAAGTCAGATGGCTAGCCAGCTGGCTAGCTATTTAAATCACCTAGTTAAGTCAAGTTGATGACCAGCAGGGTAGCTAGGTAGTGAGGTTGTTAAGTCAGCTGGCCAGTCAGTGGGCTATGTAAGTAGGTAGCTAGTTAAGTCAGCTGGCTAGCCATCCAGCGTCTAGTTATGTCAGCTAGTTTAGTCAGCCTGCTATTCAGCTGTCTAGCTAGGTAGATAGCTAGTTAAGTCTGATGGCTAGCCAGCTGGCTACTTCATTAAGTCTGCTAGTTAAGTCAGCTGGCTAGCCTGCTGACTAGCTAGGTAGCTAGGCAATTAAGTCAGCCGTCTAGTCACCTGGCTAGCTAGTTAAGTCAGCTAGTTAAATCAGCTTGTTAGCCAGCTTGCTAGCTAGGTAGCTAGCTAGTTATATCAGCTGTATAGCCTGCTGGCTAGATAGTCACCTAGTTAAGTCAGCTGACTAGCCCACTGCATAGCTAGGTACCTTGATATTTATTCAGCTGACTAGACAGCTGGTTACTTAGATGTGTCACCTGGTTAATTCAGCTGGATAGCCAGATGGCTAGCTATGTAGCAAGCTAGTTAATTCAACTGGCTAGAAAGCAGGTCAGCTGGTAAAGCCAGCTAGTTATGACAGGCAGTGATGTAGTTAAGTCAGTTCACTAGCCAGCTGACTAATTAATTAAGTTAGCTATTTAACTCAGCTGGCTATCCAGGTGAATGGAGAGGTAGAGAACTAGTTATGTCAGCTGGCTAGCCAGCTGGATTGCTAGTTAATTCAGCTAGTTTAGTCACATGCCTGGCCAGCCACCTAGCTTGTTAATCAACTACTTAAATCAGCTGCCTTACCAGTTGGCTATCTAGTCAATTCACCTCATTAATCAGTTGACTAAGCAGCTCGCTAGCTAATTAAAAAGCTAGTTGTCATTTGACTACACAGCTGGCTAGGTAGTTATTTCAGCTAGTTAAGTCAGCTGGCTAGCTAGTTAAGTCAGCTAGTTAATTCAGCTGACAAGCCAGCTGCCTAGCTGTGTAGCTAACTCATTAATTCAGCTGGCTAGATAGCTGGCTAGCTAGTTAGGTCACCTAGTTAAGTCAGCTTGCTGGCCAGCTGGATACCTAAGTAACTAGATAGTTAAATCAGCTGGCAAGCATGTGGGATACATATGTAGTTAATAGTTAAATTAGCTGACTAGCCACTTGATTAGCTCGTGATGTCAACTGGTTAAATCAGCTGGCTAGCCAGCTGGCTAATGAGTTCAGACACTTAATTGAGTCAGCAGACTAGTCAGCTGGCTAGCTGGTTAATTATGCTAGTTAATTCAAGCGGCTAACCATCTGGTTAGCTAGGTAGCTAGCTAGCTAAGTCAACTTGCTAGCCAGCTGGCTAACTGGTGATGTCAGCTAGAAAATTCAGCTGGCTAGCCACCTGGCTAGATAGGTAGATATCTAATTAAGTCAGCTGGCTAGCAGATGACCACCTAGTTAAGTCTGGAAGGTAAGTGAGCTGGCTAGATGGATGGCTAGCTAGGTGGCTAGTTAGTTAAGCCAGTTGGCCAGCCTGATGGCTATCTAGTTAAGCCAGCTAGTTAAGTTAGTTAATTAGCTGGAAGGCTAGCTAGGCGGCTGGCAAGATAAGCCGGCTGGTTAACAGGTTCGTCAGGTAGTTGGCCAGCTAGTTGAAACAGCTGGCTAACTGGCTGACCAGCAGGGTGGCTGGCTAGTTAAGCAGGCTGGCTATCCAATTGTCCAGCCAGCCAGTTGACTATTTAAGCTGGCTGGCTAGGCAGCTGGCCAGCCCACTATCTAGCTAGCTGTCTGCCTAGCCAGCTAGCCTACCAGGTACCTAGCTAGTTAAGCCAGATGGCTAGTCATCTAGCCCACCAGGTAGCTAGCTAATTAAGTCAGCTGGCTAGCCAGCTAGTCAGCCAACTACCTCCTCAGCTAGTTAAGACAGCTAGCTAGCCAGCTAGCTACTTAATTCATCTGACTAGTCTGCTATATAGTTAGCTAGCTAGTTAAGTCAGCTAGCCAGCAAACTAGCCAGTTATCTAGCTAGTTAAGTCAGCTGGCTAGATAGCTAGATAGCTTGTTTGCTAGCTAGTTATGTCAGCAAATAGCCAGCTAGCTTGTCAGCTAGCTAGTTAAGTCACCGAGTAAATCAGCTAGTTGTCTAGCTAACTAGTCTGCTAGCAACTCAGCTAGCTGGTCAGCTGATTAGTGGGCTCGCTTGCTTTCCATCATGTCTGCTAACTAGTCGGCTCACTTGCCTGCCAACTGGTCTGCAAATTAGTTGGCTCACTCACCAGCCAACAGGTCAACTAACTTATTGGTTCACTTGCAAGCCAACAGGACAGCTGAATAGTATCCTTGGTTGTCAGCCGACTAGTTAAGCCAGCTCAGCATTTGGCTTGTACTCCAGATGTCTAGTTAAGGCAGCTCACCCTTTGGCTCACTCGTTGGCCAAGTATTTAAGTTGACTCACCAGTCAGCTCACTTGCTGGCAGACTTGTTAAATCTTCTGACCAGTTGGCTCACTTTCCAGCTGACTTAATTCGGCTGACTAGTGAGCTCACTCACCGGCCAACTAGTTAAGTCAGCTCACCAGTCAGCTCACTTGCAGGCCGTCTACTTAAGTCATGTGACATATCGGCTCAATAACCAGCTAACTAGTTAAGTCAGATGACCAGTCAGTTCACTCGCCAGCTGACTCGTTAAGTCAGCTCACCTGTTGACTCACTCGCTGGCCGACTAGTTAAGTCACCTAACCAGTCGGTGGACTAGCTGGCCAACTAATTAAGTCAGCTAACCAACCTGCCAACTAGTTGACCAACTTGAAGCTGACAAGTTAGCTCAGCTAACTAGTAAGACAACTAGTTAGGCCAGCTAACATGTCGGTGAACTAGTCGGCTGACTAATTAGGTCAGCAAACCAGCAGACAACTAGTTAACTGAGCTAACTAGTGGGCCAACTCGTCAGTCAACTCCTTGACGCAGGTAACTAGTCGGCCAACTAGTGGTCCAACTTGATAAGCCAGCTAACAAGTCAGCCGAGTAGTCAGCCAACATGTTACAGCTAAGTAGTCTGACGACTCATCAGCTAAAATGTTGTCACCTAGCTAACTCGTTAACCAAGTAGTCAAGCCAGCTAGTTAACTCGTTTTCCAACAAGTTAAGACAGTTAGCTAACTCGTTAACCAACTCATTAAGTCAGCTATCTATCTCGTTATCCAAGTAGTTAAGTCAGCTAGCTAAGTCAGCTAGCTAAATGGCTAGCTAGCTAAGTCAGCTAGCTCAATAGTTAGCTAACTATTTAAGTCAGCTACTTAAGTCTGCTACCTAACTAGTTAGCTAATTATTAAATCAGCTAGTAATTCAGCTAGTTAAATAGTTAGCTTACTATTTAATTCAGGTAGTTAAGTCATCTAGCTAACGTGTTAAGTCACAGTTAATTCAGCTAGCTAAATATTTAAGTCAGCTAGCTAAGTCAGCCCGTTAAATCAGCTTTCTAAATTAGTCAGCTGGTTAATACAGCTAGCTAGCTAGTGAGCTACTGGGTTGCATCAGCACATTGAGTCAGGTAGTTAACTAGTTAACTAATGGGTTAAATCAGCTGGTTGAGTCAGATAGCTAGCTAGTCAGCAAATGGGGTGATTCAGCTCGATGAGTAGGCTAGCTAGCTAGTTACCTAATGAGATAAGTCAGATGGATGAGTCAGCTAGCTGGCTAGTTAGCTAACGAGTTAAGTCAGCTGGCTGTGTCAGCTAGCTAGCTTGTTAGCTAACGAGTTAAGTCAGATGATTAAGTCACCTAGCTAGCACGTTAGAAAACGAGTAAGGTAACTAGTCAGCCAGCTTGTTAAATCAGCTAGCTTGCTAGCCTGCTAACTATTTAAGTCAGCTTGTTAGCTAGGTAGCTAGCTAGTTAACTAACAATTTATGGCTGCTGGCTAGTTAGGTAGTGAGTTATTTAAGTCAGTTGACTAGCTAGCTGGTTAGCTGGTTAATTCAGCTAGTTAATAGAACTGGCAAACCAACTGGCAAGGTAGGTAACTAGATAGTTAAGTAAGCTAGATAGCTACCTGGCTAGCTAGTGATGTCTGTGAGTTAAGTCAGCTGAGTAGCCAACTGGCTAGCTGGTTAAATCATCTAGTTTAGTTATCTGTCTAGCCAGTTGTGTAGGTAGGTAGTGAGCAAGAAAAGTCAGCTTGCTAGCCAGCAGGCTAGCTGTTCAATTCACCAAGTAAGTCAGTTGACTAGCCTGCTGGCTAGGTAGGTAGCTAGCTAGATAAGTTAGCTGGCTAGCCAGTTTGCTATCTTAAGTCAGCAAGGTAAGTCAGCTGGCTAACCAGCTGGCTAGATAGGTAGCCAGCTATTTAAGTCAGCTGGGTAGCCAGCTGAGTAGTTGGTTAAGTCATCTAGTTAAGTCAGCTGGCAACCAGCAGGCTAGGTACTTAAGTCAACTCATTAAGTCAGCTGGCAACCAACAGGCTAGGTAGTTAAGTCAACTCATCAAGCTAGCTGGCTAGCTAGTTACAAAGTTAGTTAAGTTAGATGGCTAGCCATTCGGCCAGCTAGTTATTTCAGCTAGTTCAGTCAGCTGTCTGACTAAGAAACTAGCTATATAAGTCAGTTAGTTTTATCAACTGGGTAGCTAGTTAAGTCAGCTAGTTATGGCAGCTGGCTAGCTAGATAGCTAGCTAGGTAGCTATATGTTCAAGACAGCTAGTTACCCAGCTGTCTAACTAGGTAGCCAGCTGGTTAAGTAAGCTAGTTAAATCAGCTTGCTGTCTAGTTAAGTCAGTGATTTAAGTCAGCTGGCTAGCCAGTTGTTTAGCTGGGAAGCTAGCTAATTAAGTCAGTTGGCTATCTAGTTAGCTAGCTAGTTAAGTAGCCAAGTTAAGTCAGTTCAGTAGCCAGCTGGTTAGCTAGGTAGCTGGGTAGTTAAGTCAGCTGGTAAACCAGTGGGCTACATAGATAGCTAGCTAGTTAAGACAACTGGATATCGAGCTGCCTAGCTAGGTAGCTAGGTAGTTAGGTCAGCCTGATAGACAGCTGGCTAGCTAGTAAAGTCACCTAGTTAAGTCAGCTGCCTAGACACCTGGCTGGCTAGGTCGCTAGATTAAGTCAGATGTCTAACCTGCTGGCTAGCTAGTTGAGACACCTAGTTAAGTCAGCTGCCAAACCAGCTGGCTAGCAAGGTAGCTTGCTACTTAAATCAACTGGCTAGACAGCTGGCTAGCTAGTTAAGTCACCTAGTTAAGTCAGCTGGCTAGCCAGCTGGATAGCGATATAGCAAGCTAATTAATTCAGCTGACTAGCAAGCAGGCCAGCTATTTAAGTCAGCTAGTTTAGTCAGCTGGCTAGCCAGCTGGCTACCTAGGTAACAAGTCAGTTAAATCATTTGTCTAGCCAGCTGGTTATCTAATTAAGTCACCTCATTAAGTCAACTGGCTGGCTGTCAGCTAGTTAGGTAGAGAACTAGTTAAGTCAGATGGCTAGCCAGCTGGCTAACTAGTTAAGTTAACTAGTGGATTCAGCTGGCTAGCCAGGTGGCTAGCTGGTTAAGTCAACTAATTAAGTCAGCTGGCTATACAACTGTCTAGATAGGTAGCAAGCTAGTTAAGTCAGCTGCCTATCCAGCTGCCTAGCTATTTAATTCAGCTACTTAATTCAGATTGCTTCTCATCTGGACAGCTATGTAGCTAGCTAGTTAATTCAGCTGGCTACACTGCTGGCTAGCTGGTAAAGTCAGTTAATTTATTCAGCTGGGCAGTCGGCTGGCTATCTAGTTGAGTCAGCTAGTTAATTCAGCTGGCTAGCCATCTGGCTAGCTGGTTGAGTCAGCTACTTAAGTCAGCTGGATAGCCAGCTGGCTAGCTAGGTAGCTAGCTAATTAAGTCAGATATTTAAGTCAGCTGGCAAGCTAGGT
>NW_007145128.1:0-761 GCF_000164805.1 Carlito syrichta
AAATTTGTGAGCTACATATGCTTATATGCACTCATATGTTCATGTGCACTTATCTATATGTATTTATAGCTAATAAGTGAGTTTTAGAAAGCAAACATCCAAAATAATTAAGATAATTTTGAAGAAAAACAAAAAACCCTATCAGACATCAAGACTTATAAAGCAACAGTAAATAAGACAATGTGGTAGTGAAGGGCAGAATAGAGTTCCCAACAGGCCAATACATATAGAGAAATTTCACAAGCCATAGAGACAACTCCTAAAGCTTTACAAATCAGCCAGAGGGATAGTTATTACATTAGTGGTGTTAAGAGAACTGGTTTTCTATTTTTTGTTTGTTTGTTTTTGAGTTGGAGTCTCACTCTGTTGCCCAGACTGGAGTGCAGTGGCCGCTCCCGGCCACCACAGCCTCGATCTGCTGGGTTCCGGCGATCCTTCCTCCTCAGCCTTCCGAGTAGCCGGAATGACAGGCGTGCGCTACCACGCCCGGCTAATTTTTTGATTTATTGTAGAGATGAGGTCTCGCTGCTCAGGCGGGTCTCAAACCCGCGAGCTCAGGCAATCCACTCACCTCAGCCTCCCAAAGGCGCGGGATTACAGGCTGAGCCACCGAGCCCGGCTTGGTTTTCTATTTTTTTTAAAGCTCTACTTACATCATATACAAAAATCAATTCCTGATGAGTGAAAAACTATATAAGAAAATAAAATCTTTTCAATTTTTAGAATAAAATATAATAAAATATTTTTATGGCTTTGGAGCT
>NW_007145129.1:0-720 GCF_000164805.1 Carlito syrichta
TTATTTAATCTTTAGATTCATCCTGTTAAAAATAAATGTATCTGGGAAAGATTAAACATTAATGAATTGTAGAATAGATCACCATGCCCAGTTTATAACACAGAACAAAATTTATTTTCAGACTCATGCAATCATATTACTTCCATTTATGCAATATAAAATTACTCCAAACTCAGGTGCTTTAATACTAAAGTGTATGCTTGCAACTAAATTTTTGTGAAGATCCACACCTAAGTGACTCAAGTGCATCTGAGGATAGTATTACACAGTTATGCTGACCAGGATCTGATTCTCCTACCTAGTAATGAATAAAAATTTATAATTCTGGTATATTTTGGAGGATTGTTGTATGAAACAACAGCATTTTTCCATATATTGTAAGAATGAATACTATGAAACCAGATAATGGCATTTTTCATATAATATTGCAAAGAGTTGATTATCATGAAAACTGAAAACAGTAGTTTCCTCTTATCCTGGCGGGAGACATTGACCCCAGTAGATTCCTGAAACCCCAGATAGTACAAATCCCTGAATAAATTATGTTTTCCCTATACATACAAACCTACAATAAAGTTTAACTTAATATAAATTTTGCTTACACCAGAGATAAGCAGTAACCATAATACAAAATGATAACTATAACAACATGCCTACATCAGTACTCTTGCATTTGCGGCCATTATTAAGTAGACCTAAATGCTTGAACACAAGCACCAC
>NW_007145130.1:0-959 GCF_000164805.1 Carlito syrichta
CTGCAGTGCCTCACCCACCAGCTCTGTTCAGCCTCCAACTGGGATCTAAGACTCATGTTTATGTAAGGAAGAGTATATCATAAGGAGTTTGGTCAGCTTGTGTGTCTGTATGATTGTATATCCTAGAGTCTGTATGATTGTATATCCTAGATTGTTTGTTGTTGTCACTATTGTTTTTTTGTTTGATTGTTTATTTTTGTTTTCTCTTACTCTTACCTGTCTTCAGGACTATTTTCATTTATTAGTGGGTACCTTTGTGTCTTTTCTTCTTACTCTTCTCTGTCTCCACCTTCCACTCTCCCCTGCTGAGACTCAATTTCTTTCCCTTTTCTTACTTCATTTTTCTTTCAGGGAGCAAATCAATATTCCCATTTCATGAACAGACTGCAAGGCAGTGGGAAGCAGGTTCCAGTGTGTCCATACTCCTGTCAGTGGATACTGTGATCTACAAATATATTTTGAATCACAGCTCCCCCATCAAATAAAACTCAAACTGCAAAAGGCATAGCCCCCAACCTACATTCCAGCTTCAGAATTGAACAAAACCAGAAGGATTCCCACAAGGAAGAATAGGAGATTGAGCCAACAGAAGTAAAAACAACCCTACCACCACTGAACAATAGATTGAAAGAAGACAGAGGAAAAAAAGGAAAAAGTGGGAGGAAAATCTGCACAAATGAAGAAAAACCAAAAGAAAAATATAGGTCTCACACAGAACCCTGGGAGATCAGATAATGAGGAAACAGAGTTCAGAATGCAAACCGATGAAGAGATCCCAGAATGGTCACAGACTACAAACCCAGACATCAAGACATTAATAGAGAAAATAAAAAGAATTGAGGAGAGATAAGAGAAAAATAGGAAAGGAGTTGATAACTGAGATAACAGCAGTAAGGAATACTGTGATTGAAATAAATAACAAACTAATAACGATGGAAAGCAGAATTAGCCAAGAAGAA
>NW_007145130.1:1489-3500 GCF_000164805.1 Carlito syrichta
CGCTCAGGCAATCTACTCACCTCAGCCTCCCAAAGTGTGGGATTACAGGCTGAGCCACTGAGTCCAGCTTATTGATATTCTTTTTATTAGTCAAAATATAACAACAAAATTATTCATTACAAGTGCCAAATAACATAACACTCGCTAATGTTCTTTTTTTAAATTTGAGATACTAACATCTACCATTCTTCTTATGAATATCCACATAGTATTTTTCAATTAAATAGCAACACAGTCATGTGTTGCTTAATGATGGGGTTTCATTCCGAGAAATGCAAGGTTTGACTTTTTTTCATTTTGTGAACTACATAGAGAGCACTTACACAAACCTAGAGGACATAGCCTACTATACACCTATGCTACATAAGGTAGTCAATGGCATCTAGGCTACAAACCTGTACAGTGTGCTATCTATTGAATATTGTAGACAATTATAAAACAATGGAAAGTATTTGTATATCCAAACATAGAAAAGATTCTGTTAAAACACTGTAAAAAAGTTAAAAAATGGTGTCCTCTACAGGTCACTTTACACGAATGAACTTTGTAGGACAGGAAGTTGGAAGTTACTCTGGGTGTCAGTAAGTGAGTGTTGAGTGACTTTAGAGTCTAGGGCTTTACTTTACACTACAGGCAATTGCATAAACATTGTGCACTATAGCTACAGTATAGCCATATAAATATTTTTTTCTTCAGTAATAAATTAATGTTTTCTTACTGTTACTTTTTCGTTATATACTTTATATATAAATTACTGACTTTTGTAATAATACATCTTAAAACACAAATACATTGCAAACAATACAAATAACAGTTTCTTAATATCCTTGTTCTATAAACTTTTTAGTATTTGAAAATTTTCTCTTTTAATTTTCAAAATTTTTATTAAAAGCTAACACAGGAAAGTTCACATTAGCCTATGCCTCCACAGGGCCAGATTTTCTGATATTACTTCCTTCCGCTTCCATATCTTGTTCCACTAGAGGGCTTTAGGGGAAATAACATGCATAGGGCTGTCACCTTCTGTGATAACAATACCTTCTTCTGCAACACCTCCAGAAGGTTCTGCCTGAAATTGCTGTTTTACAATAAACTGTTTTTTATAAGAAGATGGAGTGCAGTAGAAAATAACAATTAAAAAGTATAATGTGGAAAATATATAAACCAGTAACATAATTTGTATTATCAAATGTTATGTACTATACAGAATTGTATGTGCTATACATGGAAAGACACCCCACCGAAAAAATCGCTTTTTTGGGGGGGTGGTCTCTTTCAGTACAGGCCTCCCCATCAAGGTAAGTGTCCAGGAACCCTCTGGCATCAGCACACCAGGAAACAATGTTTTGAGAGGCTATTTTCAGCTTCTGTGAGGTTTGTTTTTTATTTTTAAGATTTTTCAATGCTTTTGCCCATTTGTCATGAGAATTTATATACACAATGTGCAACAGTAAAATTTTGAATAAAAATGACATGACCCACTACCTCATTCTCTCTATTCACCCAATCTCATCCTGAAAGGCTTTTTGTGTTTCACCAGATGAAAAAATCCTCAGAGGGAAATGTTTTGCCAGTGTGGAACAATACTAAAGGCATCAAAATCGGTGAGTTTCAAAAACTATTTTGAGTGGTGAAAAAAGATTTTTATAAGTGGATTACATCAAATAGTGAGTACTTTGAAGGTGACTAAGTTAAAACATATAAGAAAAAATATACAAAATTTAATAAACAAATTCCATTTTTTGGCAGTCTCTTCCTTGTACTCTTATACAGCTGAGTGTGCAGGACATTTGTTTACACCAGCATCATCACAGACAAATAAATTAGATCCATTATAAGTGTATGTCACAACAGTTGCATAATAGATCCAAAATTGGCAAAAAATATCATTATGCAGCAAATTACTACATGTCATGTCTCTATAATATGCAACAGCATAGGTTTTTATAGTTCTCGAATTTAACTTTAGGGAACTCTATGCTTATACAAAGGCATTATAAAAGTATGAACA
>NW_007145131.1:0-745 GCF_000164805.1 Carlito syrichta
GAGGAAACAGAGTTCAGAATGCAAACCATGAAGAGATCCCAGAATGGTCACAGACTACAAACCCAGACATCAAGACATTAATAGAGAAAATAAAAAGAATTGAGGAGAGATAAGAGAAAAATAGGAAGGAGTTGATAACTGAGATAACAGCAGTAAGGAATACTGTGATTGAAATAAATAACAAACTAATAAGGATGGAAAGCAGAATTAGCCAAGAAGAAGACAGAATCTCAGAAATTGAAGACCAAAATATAGAACTAAACAAAACTGTCAAAAACATAGAAAAGAAGCTTATAGGCAGACAAAACCTTCAAGAGATGAGTGATTACTTCAAGAGAACAAACCTAAGAGTAATTGGACTTCCTGAGGCAGAAAGAGAGACAGAGACCACCCTGGAATAAACATTCCATGTTATTATTCAAGAAAACTTCCCTCACCTCGTCAGTGACGCTAAAGTTCAAACACAAGAGATTCAGAGAACCCCAGCAAGACAACAAATGAGAAGACCAACTCCTAGGCACATAATACATTGCCAGAACAAAGTAGGCATAAAAGAAAAAATCCAAAGCAGCAAGAGAAAAAAAAGGTCAGCCTACCTATCAGGTGACCATTTCGAATAACAACAGATTTATCTACAAAAACACTTCAGGCTAGGAGTGCTTGGAGTACAATATTCAAATTCTCAAAATAAACAGTTCATCCAAGGGGGCCTGTGTGGGACTTGCTGCAGCAGCCACCTTTTCTG
>NW_007145132.1:0-816 GCF_000164805.1 Carlito syrichta
AAAGCAGAATTAGCCAAGTAGAAGACAGAATCTCAGAACTTGAAGACCAAAATATAGAACTAAACAAAACTGTCAAAAACATAGAAAAGAAGCTTATAGGCAGACAAAACCTTCAAGAGATGAGTGATTACTTCAAGAGAACAAACCTAAGAGTAATTGGACTTCCTGAGGCAGAAAGAGAGACAGAGACCACCCTGGAATAAACATTCCATGTTATTATTCAAGGAAACTTCCCTCACCTCGTCAGTGATGCTAAAGTTCAAACACAAGACATTCAGAGAACCCCAGCAAGACAACAAATGAGAAGACCAACTCCTAGGCACATAATACATTGCCAGAACAAAGTAGGCATAAAAGAAAAAATCCAAAGCAGCAAGAGAAAAAAAAGGTCAGACTACCTACCAGGTAAGACCATTTAGAATAACAACAGATTTATCTACAAAAACACTCAGGCTAGGAGTGCTGGGAGTACAATATTCAAATTCTCAAAATAAACAATTTCATCCAAGGGGGCCTGTGTGGGACTTGCTGCAGCAGCCACCTTTTCTGGAGGCAGTTGCAGTGGCGGCAGCACATTGCATGGGTCTGGCTGCAGAAGCCACCCCCTGTGAGACGGCGGTGGTATGGTGCTTGTGACCTGCTGCAGCAGCCATTCTCTGTGGAGATTCTCACAATCCGACTTGTCCCATGACCATCTTGCTGGAAATCTCGAAATTAGTTTATTATTTTTTCCTCTTGCATCAAGTATAAAATAGAATGTCCGGATTTTTTGTAGTTTCAAAGCATATTCCATGCTACCGCTTAAAGATTGAATCC
>NW_007145133.1:0-6355 GCF_000164805.1 Carlito syrichta
AAAACAGGGATTTCACACTTTTCTCTTGCTGCTTATAATACAGACATTGCAGTGAGCCTATAAAAGACTTAAGCTGAACAATTAATCAACACACATAAGAACACACACATACACTCTCTATGCAAATATCAAATATTTGTATCTTCAAGTTCACATAAAAATGTTCCAAAAGTACACTATGATATCATCTTGCCGAACATTTTAATATAAATATATACTACTGTATTTTCAACACAGAACCATGGCAGCCAAGCTTTACCTGTTGAGACATGAATACAGTTGCTCAAATTTAGTATTAATTAACTAAAAAATTAGTAACTTTTATATCACTTCCTCTGTCATAATAGCTACATTTAGATACAGATATAGAAAACTTCTAACTTCACAGAAAACCTTCTGATGATAAGCTTTTAAAAATATAAGTCATTAACCAAACATTTGAAAACTGACTGACTTGTAATTCAGTAATATAATTATAAATAAACTAAGGGCTAAAAGTATCACAATGAATATTCAAAATTATATAAAATCCCATGAAAATAAAGTCTTTCTTGTGAAAAACAGATTTTCTTAAATGTATACACAACAACAAACAAAAACAGAAATTGAATTATCTGAGAATTCATCGAGGAAATTTAAAATGGGAAATTTGACATTTACTGCCAGTAAATAAAAGTAAAGTAGTAGAAGGGAAAAAATAAATAGTACGAAATTATGACCTTAAACACAATTACAGTGGGGATGTACAGCAAGCAAAAGTATTTTTACTGAAAAACTGTAAAATTGTGATGAAAGAATATTGATGACAAAAATCAGATAAGGCACAGATTTTTGTTTCTGGATTAAAAAAGACAAATCATTGTGGTTTTTACAGATATCAATCATTATTGATATTTAACTATATTCAGTATACATTTTAATATCCAAATAGAATTTAATCTAGAAAATAAAAATTGTCCAAATGCAGTACCACAAACAGATACTAGTACAACCTTCATGTATTAAGAAATTGACTTTGTTTTAAAAACTTTTCTACAAAATATTATAGGAACTCCGACATCACTACCACTGAATAAGAATTTTGATAAATGAAAAAGCACTAAAAAGAAAAATTGTACTAGGTTACAGAAAAAAGAGGACTGCCTCTCAATTCAGCTTTGATAGTCAAAGTGTTAAAGCAGTAAAACTTTATATATTCACTTATTTATTTTTAAAGGGTTATTGCACAATAACAATTATGTTTTCGTTTTGTTTTTTTTCGAAACGCAAGACTGGTTTAAAATATGGAAGAAATAAACCCTAGCAGAGATTCATATCTGTTATTCTAGCACTTTAGTAGGTTGTGGTAGGAGGATTATTTGATCCAGGAAGCCAAACCATCCCAGGTAACAAAACTCTGCAAAAATTAAAAAAAAAAAAGAAGAAGAAGAAGAAGAAAGAAAAGAAAAAAAAATTACTCTTTGTTGTAGCATGTAATGTAACTGTGCTACTAAGTATTCAGGAGGCTGTGGAGAGAGGATTCCTTGAGTGCAGCAGTTAGAAAATGCAATAAGCCATCATTGTGCCACTACACCCAGTCTTGGAGGTAGAGCAAGACTCCTTACACAAAAAAAAGATAATAGAAGATAAGAAAGAAAGAAAAAAAAAACAACTTTGAAGATAATTGTAGTTTACATTGTGAACATTATATGGATAAAACATATTGATAAGAACATAACAAATGCAATATCATTAGATAAAAAATCGATTAGAAAAACTAGAATATTGCTATATTCCTTCAATATGAGAAGGTTAAGATGAAAATTTTGAAACATAAATGAATTTTTTTACCAAACTGGGAATAATGGATATAATAAACATAGAACAGATTTTCTTAAATGTATACACAACAAAAGACAAAATGCAGTAAGCCATCATTGTGCCACTACACCCCAGTCTTGGAGGTAGAGTAAGACTCCTTACACAAAAATAAGAGTCTAGAAGAAACGAAAGAAACAAACTTTATTGGAAATAAACCTCTCAACAGTGAAAATATTTCAAGAAAGAAAATCATTACACCTAGAGAGAAAAAATAGAAGTGTAATGATTTACAGATAAAATAGCTGATTATTTAGAAAATATAGAACAATCTATACTTGAAATTATAGTGTTAATATATAAAATCAATGGAGCAACTGAATATACAATCAGTGTGCAAACTTCAATGGTATTTACACTTGTAGCAATATATATTTCTAAAATAAATTTTTTTAAAAAGATGCCATTTACAGAAACAAGAAAGTAAAATACCTATATTATTCCTGTGTGACTTCAAAACTAAAAAATACAAAATGTGTGATACAGAGAAATTAAAGGAAATTTAACATAGCGATCACGGCCTGAATATTGTTGGAGAAGTCAACACCACAAAGATCCATAATCTTTAAAAATTATGTGACAGATTAAATGGAGTCCCAAATGTAAATCCCATGAGAGCTTTTTGATGTCATTATTTATTTATATCATGCCAGATGAGTAATATGCCAATTTCATATTAAGATTATGGAGGCACATCTCACATATTCATGTGAAACCCAATTATCCCATTTATAAGCTACAAAACGTCAACACTTAATTTGTATTTGAGGTGTCATGTACATAATATAAATTTCATCCACTTAAAAATTGTAATATATTCATTGAGTTACAACAAAGATCACTATGAAAAAGAAACACCATGCCTGTAATTCCGGCTACTTGGAAGGCTGAGGCGGAAGGATTGCTGGAGCCCAGCAGGCGAGGCTGCGGTGGCTGGGAGCGGCCACTGCACTCCAGTCTGGGTGACCGAGTGAGACTCCAACTCAAAAAAAAAAAAAAAGAAAAAAAAAAAAAGAAAAAGAAACACTCTAGCTATTGGCAGTCACTTTCTAATTCACCTTAAGCCCTTGGCCACCGCTATTCTATTTTCTGTCTCTATGGATTTGTCTATTCTTGATATTTCACACAAACAGTTACATGTAACTTTTAGAAAGGTTTAATGACACAAATCTAATGTCCAGGAAAAGGAGTCAGGCACAACAGCAGTGATATCTGCACTTGTTGGTGTGTATATTATACTTTAGTGACTCCTTTTGAAATTTATTTTCATTGCTGAAACAAACAACATAATTCATTTTCAGACTTAAGTGATCAAAATATTATTTTCATTTAATAAAATATAAAATTACCTGATAGACTCCAAACTCAGGGGTTTCAATTCTGAAACGTATGCTTACAACTATATTGTTGTGAAACTCCACATTTGTCTGCCTTAAGTAGTTGGAAGCTTATCTTTGCACAGTTGCATTGAGCAAAATATTCTGTTATCCTGTAGTGAAGAAAAAGTCCCAATTCATTTTATTTTGGGCAACAATCTGTGAAATAAGAAATTATTCATGTATTTTAAGAAAACAATAGCATGAAAAGAGGTTAGAACATTTATTATATTATAATAGTTGGTTATTAAACAAAACTTAAGTCCCTCTCTTACCTTGAGGGAGACATTAACTCCAGTGGATTCCTGAAAACATGAATAGTGTCAATACTCATATGAGTAAATACTATGCTTTTTCTCTACATACATACCTATAAATGGGCACAAGAGATTATGAATACTCAATAATTTAACATAATAATTATAGCAATATGCTTACATTACTACTCTTGCATTTGAGGCCCTTATTAAGTAAACTAAGCACTTATTAAGTAACACAGCACTATGAAGACTGTAGATCTGATAACTAGATGACTATAAGTGACAGACACCAAGTAGCACACACAGTTTGGATACTCCAGAAAAAACAATGATTTGTGGTTCAGATGGGAGAGATCAATACTATCAAAGATTTGATCATGCTACTCAGAGCAGTTCACATTTAAAACTCATGAATTGTTTTTTCCTGAAATTTTCTACTAATACTTTTGGCTGAGGTTGATCCTGAGCAATGAAACCACAGAGAGTGAAACTGTGGTTTAGGGGGTGTACTGTAGCACATTATGTAATATTTATTTCAACATTGTACTACCTTTCAAAATCTTTCCTCATGTCTAAAAATCAACATAAGCTTATTCATATTATTCTTTGAATTTCTCCCTTTTATATATTTTTCAACTTTATGGCATTGTTCCAAAAAACTTACTTATGTTTGAACACTGAGCCCTTTATTGACACCCATGAATGATCACTGCTGTTACGGGAGACTCCAATCCATGCTTCACCTACGAGAGAGGCCAGAAGTTTCTAACAGAAAACAAAAATTTTCATGTAAGTAACCATTATGATAGATTGTATTAACTTAAAAATACAATAGTGTATTTTTCATAAGATCCTTAATTTTTTAAGCAATATACTAAACAAAAAATTTTCTGTAGTGTCTACATTTTTTGTGTAAATTCAAGGTATTCAAACATGTATTGTTGCATGTATGTATTGCCTTGTAGTGAAATTCAGGGTTGAAGTAAAATCATCATCTGAAAAATGTACATTATACTTATTAAATAATTTCTCATCCATCATCCCCCTCTCTCTCTCTGTCCCTTCAGTGCTATCAAGGTCTGTATTTCACTCTTTATGTCCATTTGTACCTGCTATTTATCTAACACTTACATATGAGAACATGTGGTATATGATTTTCTGTTTTTTACTTATTTCACTTATGATAATAGCCTCCAGTTCTATTCCTGTTGCTGCAAAAGTCACGAGTATTTCCTAAGGAATGTGTCTCTTTGTATGTGTTATTGTGTACGTGTGTGTGTGTATATATAAGCACACATACATATGGCATATGTACAAATATATATATGCATAATACATTTTTATTCAAACATTTTTATTCAAGCATTTGTTAATGGACACTTAGATTACATCCATATCTCTGATGCTGTGAATAATGCAACAGAAAATGTATAAGTGAGTGTTTCTTTTTTGATATAATTAGTTTTCATTTGTGTAGACACCCAGCAGTGTGATTACTGGATTAAATGATAGTACTGCTTTTATTTTCAAAAAATCTCCAAACTGTTTCCCATAGATGTCGTACTAATTTACATTTCCACCAACAGTGTATAGTGTTCTGTTTCCTCCACTTGCTTGTGATCATTTGTTATTTTTTTCCCTTTATTGATATCATTTTGACAGGTGTAAGTTGGCATCTCGTTGTAGTTTTCATTTGCACTTATTTGATTCGTAGTGATTTTGAGTATTTTATATGCTTGTTGGCCATTTATATATTTGTTTTTTGAATAATGTTTGAAATGGAATACTGAAATGCTTTGAAACCTGAGGTCCAGGGCTCAACAGAGTGACTGGATATCTTCAAATCTCCACCAACAGAGAAAGTGAAGTAGGTCTGCTGTTCCCCTAGCACCTGACTTAGCCGTATTTGTAATATTAAAACACAGGCCAGTGGTTTTTGAGAAGAGGTAGCAGTGATGAGCACGTAACCAAGAGCAGTGCTGAAAACTTCTGTTACACGATATTTGTATTTCATATGTTCATTTTGTGATCAGCCTGCACAATTAAAATATACTTAGTTTGAATAGTGTTGATCTAAAGAGAACTCATATGTTTAACTTAATAATTTTATACTCTTCTCAAGTTAATTTAAAAAAATGTGATTCACATAATTTAATAGTCACCCAAGTTGTCAAAACTAACAGCATGGATTTGTTTAAGTTTCCAGTTTTTGCATTCATTTCTCAGATATTGTGACTAAATCAACATATTTTTCACAGATATTCAGAGTTGTGGTTTAGAAGGGAGTTAAGAAATTGCCATCAAGAAAGTAAATGACATATGCCCCAAACTTCTCTTTACTTGTTTCTTAGAGGAACCACATCATTTAAAACTATATCAGCCCCCATTTTGATCTGATTTCTTTTTTATTGAATACAGTGTTCCAAGACCAGGTGGTATATATGCATTCTCTGCATTACTCCCTACAACATTCAACTATAAGCTATACAACAGATAAAAAACAGAAGCAAAGGAGAGCTGGGAATGGTGGAAATAGAAGACTAAACTGGGCTCAGTGGCTCAGCCTGTAATCCCAGCACTTTGGGAGGCCTGAGGCAAGAGGATTCCTGAGCCCACAGGTTCGAAACCCACCCGGAGAAGTTGACCAGACCTTGTCTCTACGATAGATCAAGAATTAGCCAGGTGTGGTAGCACGTTCCTGTAGTTCTGGCTACTTGGAAGGCTGAGGAGTAAGGATCGCTGGAGCTCTGCAGGTCAAGGCTTCAGTGACCAGGAGCGGCCAGTGCACTCCAGTCTGGGCAACAGAGTGAGACTCCAACTCAAAAAATATATATATATACATATATGTGTGTGTGTGTGTGG
>NW_007145134.1:0-4344 GCF_000164805.1 Carlito syrichta
TAGAAGAAACGAAAGAAACAAACTTTATTGGAAATAAACCTCTCAACAGTGAAAATATTTCAAGAAAGAAAATCATTACACCTAGAGAGAAAAAATAAAAGTGAAATGATTTACAGATAAAATAGCTGATTATTTAGAAAATATAGAACAATCTATACTTGAAATTATAGTGTTAATACATAAAATCAATGGAGCAACTGAATATACAATCAATGTGCAAACATCAATGGTATTTACACTTGTAGCAACATATATTTCTAAAATAAATTTTTAAAAAAGATGCCATTTACAGAAACAAGATAGTAAAATGCCTATATTATTCCTGTGTGACTTCAAAACTAAAATATACGAAATGTGTGATACAGAGAAATTAAAGAAAATTTAACATAGCAATCACGGCCTGAATATTGTTGGAGAAGTCACACCACAAATATCCATAATCTTTAAAAATTATGTGACAGATTAAAAGGAGTCCCAAATGTAAATCCCATGAGAGCTTTTTGATGTCATTATTTATTTATATCATGCCAGATGAGTAATATGCCAATTTCATATTAAGATTAGGGAGGCACATCTCACATATTCATGTGAAACCCAATTATCCCATTTATAAGCTACAAAACGTCAGCGCTTAATTTTTATTTGAGGTGTCATGTACATAATATAAATTTCATCCACTTAAAAATTTTAATACATTCATTGAGTTACAACAAAGATCACTATGAAAAAGAAACACTCTAGCTATTGGCAATCACTTTCTAATTCACCTTAAGCCCTTGGCCACCGCTATTCTATTTTCTGTCTCTATGGATTTGCCTATTCTTGATATTTCACACAAACAGACTCACATTACATATAACTTTTAGAAGGATTTAATGACACAAATCTAATATCCAGGAAAAGGAGTCAGGCACAACAGCAGTGATATCTGCACTTGTTGGTGTATATATTAAACTTTAGTGACTCCTTTTGAAATTTATTTTCATTGCTGAAACAAACAACATAATTCATTTTCAGACTTAAGTGATCAAAATATTATTTTCATTTAATAAAATATAAAATTACCTGATAGACTCCAAACTCAGGGGTTTCAATTCTGAAACGTACGCTTACAACTATATTGTTGTGAAACTCCACATTTGTCTGCCTTAAGTAGTTGGAAGCGTATCTTTGCACAGTTGCATTGAGCAAAATATTCTGTTATCCTGTAGTGAAGAAAAAGTCCCAATTCATTTTATTTTGGGCAACAATCTGTGAAATAAGAAATTATTCATGTATTTTAAGAAAACAATAGCATGAAAAGAGGTTAGAACATTTATTATATTATAATAGTTGGTTATTAAACAAAACTTAAGTCCCTCTCTTACCTTGAGGGAGACATTAACTCCAGTGGATTCCTGAAAACATGAATAGTGTCAATACTCATATGAGTAAATACTATGCTTTTTCTCTACATACATACCTATAAATGGGCACAAGAGATTATGAATACTCAATAATTTAACATAATAATTATAGCAATATGCTTACATTACTACTCTTGCATTTGAGGCCCTTATTAAGTAAACTAAGCACTTATTAAGTAACACAGCACTATGAAGACTGTAGATCTGATAACTAGATGACTATAAGTGACAGACACCAAGTAGCACACACAGTTTGGATACTCCAGAAAAAACAATGATTTGTGGTTCAGATGGGAGAGATCAATACTATCAAAGATTTGATCATGCTACTCAGAGCAGTTCACATTTAAAACTCATGAATTGTTTTTTCCTGAAATTTTCTACTAATACTTTTGGCTGAGGTTGATCCTGAGCAATGAAACCACAGAGAGTGAAACTGTGGTTTAGGGGGTGTACTGTAGCACATTATGTAATATTTATTTCAACATTGTACTACCTTTCAAAATCTTTCCTCATGTCTAAAAATCAACATAAGCTTATTCATATTATTCTTTGAATTTCTCCCTTTTATATATTTTTCAACTTTATGGCATTGTTCCAAAAAACTTACTTATGTTTGAACACTGAGCCCTTTATTGACACCCATGAATGATCACTGCTGTTACGGGAGACTCCAATCCATGCTTCACGTACGAGAGAGGCCAGAAGTTTCTAACAGAAAACAAAAATTTTCATGTAAGTAACCATTATGATAGATTGTATTAACTTAAAAATACAATAGTGTATTTTTCATAAGATCCTTAATTTTTTAAGCAATATACTAAACAAAAAATTTTCTGTAGTGTCTACATTTTTTGTGTAAATTCAAGGTATTCAAACATGTATTGTTGCATGTATGTATTGCCTTGTAGTGAAATTCAGGGTTGAAGTAAAATCATCATCTGAAAAATGTACATTATACTTATTAAATAATTTCTCATCCATCATCCCCCTCCCTCTCTCTGTCCCTTCAGTGCTATCAAGGTTTGTATTTCACTCTTTATGTCCATTTGTACCTGCTATTTATCTAACACTTACATATGAGAACATGTGGTATATGATTTTCTGTTTTTTACTTATCTCACTTATGATAATAGCCTCCAGTTCTATTCCTGTTGCTGCAAAAGTCACGAGTATTTCCTAAGGAATGTGTCTCTTTGTATGTGTTATTGTGTACGTGTGTGTGTATATATATAAGCACACATACATATGGCATATGTGCAAATATATATATGCATAATACATTTTTAGTCAAACATTTTTATTCAAGCATTTGTTAATGGACACTTAGATTACATCCATATCTCTGATGCTGTGAATAATGCAACAGAAAATGTATAAGTGAGTGTTTCTTTTTTGATATAATTAGTTTTCATTTGTGTAGACACCCAGCAGTGTGATTACTGGATTAAATGATAGTACTGCTTTTATTTTCGAAAAATCTCCAAACTGTTTCCCATAGATGTCGTACTAATTTACATTTCCACCAACAGTGTATAGTGTTCTGTTTCCTCCACTTGCTTGTGATCATTTGTTATTTTTTTCCCTTTATTGATATCATTTTGACAGGTGTAAGTTGGCATCTTGTTGTAGTTTTCATTTGCACTTATTTGATTATTAGTGATTTTGAGTATTTTATATGCTTGTTGGCCATTTATACATTTGTTTTTTGAATAATGTTTGAAACGGAATACTGAAATGCTTTGAAACCTGAGGTCCAGGGCTCAACAGAGTGACTGGATATCTTCAAATCTCCACCAACAGAGAAAGTGAAGTAGGTCTGCTGTTCCCTAGCACCTGACTTAGCCGTATTTGTAATATTAAAACACAGGCCAGTGGTTTTTGAGAAGAGGTAGCAGTGATGAGCACGTATCCAAGAGCAGTGCTGAAAACTTCTGTTACACGATATTTGTATTTCATATGTTCATTTTGTGATCAGCCTGCACAATTAAAATATACTTAGTTTGAATAGTGTTGATCTAAAGAGAACTCATATGTTTAACTTAATAATTTTATACTCTTCTCAAGTTAATTTAAAAAAATGTGATTCACATAATTTAATAGTCACCCAAGTTGTCAAAACTAACAGCATGGATTTAAGTTTCCAGTTTTTGCATTCATTTCTCAGATATTGTGACTAAATCAATATATTTTTCACAGATATTCAGAGTTGTGGTTTAGAAGGGAGTTAAGAAATTGCCATCAAGAAAGTAAATGACATATGCCCCAAACTTCTCTTTACTTGTTTCTTAGAGGAACCACATCATTTAAAACTATATCAGCCCCCATTTTGATCTGATTTCTTTTTTATTGAATACAGTGTTCCAAGACCAGGTGGTATATATGCATTCTCTGCATTACTCCCTACAACATTCAACTATAAGCTATACAACAGATAAAAAACAGAAGCAAAGGAGAGCTGGGAATGGTGGAAATAGAAGACTAAACTGGGCTCAGTGACTCAGCCTGTAATCCCAGCACTTTGGGAGGCCAAGGCAAGAGGATTCCTGAGCCCACAGGTTCGAAACCCACCCGGAGAAGTTGACCAGACCTTGTCTCTACGATAGATCAAGAATTAGCCAAGTGTGGTAGCACGTTCCTGTAGTTCTGGCTACTTGGAAGGCTGAGGAGTAAGGGTCGCCGGAGCTCTGCAGGTCAAGGCTTCAGTGGCTAGGAGCGGCCAGTGCACTCCAGTCTGGGCAACAGAGTGAGACTCCAACTCAAAAAAATATATATATGTGTGTGTGTGTGTGTGTGTGTGTGTGTGTGTGTGTGTTTATTACTGGCTGAAATAAGCTTTCAACAAAGTATTTGAAACTTTGACCGCCATACCATTTTCTTCTTCATCATCTATATAAAGCAGACTGGAGTTCATAGAAGCACAGGCCATCATACTCTC
>NW_007145135.1:0-5089 GCF_000164805.1 Carlito syrichta
ATCATATTACTTCCATTTCATGCAATATAAAATTACTCCAAACTCAGGTGCTTTAATACTAACGTGTATGCTTGCAATTATATTTTTGTGAAGATCCACACCTATGTGGCTCAAGTACATCTAAGTATAGTATTACACAGTTATGCTGACCAGGATCTGATTCTCCTACCTAGTAATGAATAAAACTAAAAAATTCTGTTATATTTTGGAGGAGTATTGCATGAAACAAGAGCATTTTTCCATATATTGTAAGAATGAATACTATGAAACCAGATAAAGACATTTTTCATATAATATGACAAAGAACTGATTATCATGAAAACTGAATAAGTAGTTTCCTCTTATCCTTGTGGGAGACACTGACCCCAGTAGATGCCTGAAACCCCAGATAGTACAAATTCCTGTATAAACTATGTTTTCCCTATAGATACAAACCTACAATAAAGTTTAACTTATATAATTTGCTTACATAAGAGAAAAACAATAACCATAATATAAAATAATTATAACAACATGCCTACATCACTACTCTTGCATTTGGGGCCATTATTAAGTTGACTAAAAATGCCTTGAACAAAAGCACCACCTTGGCAAGACATTCCATCTGACAGCTAAGACAGCTACTAAGTGACTAATAGACAATAGCATAGACAGTGTGAATACTCTGGCAAAACAATGATTCATATTCCAGGTGGGGCAGATGCTTACTCTCATACTACTCAGAATCTAACACAATTTAAAAATCATTAATTGTTTCCAAAAAATTTTTTGATATTTTTGGTTGTGGTTGATCCTGGGTAACTGAAATCACAGAAAATAAAATTGCAAATAAGGAGGGCCTTCTGTAGTACATTCTTTAATATTTATATCAAATGTTGCTAACTTTAAATATTATCTTTATGTCTGTAATTCATCTTATACTTATTATATTATTCTTTGAATATATGCTTTCATGTTTTTTCTTCTATCTACACCATTAAAAAAACTTACTTATGTTTGAAAATTGAGTCATTTCTTGACAACTAAGGATGATCACTGCTGGTATGACAGACTCCAATCCATCCTGGCAGTTACAAGACGTCCAGAAGTGCCAAACAGAATAAATAGTATTCATGTAAATAATAATTTAGGCCTCAAGCTGCTGCTGCCCATGGAGGACCTTGGTCCCCGCCCCTCAGAGCTCTGGGTCCCCTCCCTGGCTGAAATGTCCCACCCCGACCCCAAGTCATTTCCGCACACATAGACCCCTCAGAGCTCCAGGTCCCCTCCCGGGTTGAAGCGCCTCGACTTGCCTCAAGTTGCTGCTGCCCATGGAGGCTCTTGACTCTGTCTCTCAGAGCTCTGCCTCCCCCCCGGCTGAAGCCCCCCACCCAGTCCCAAGCCACCATTACCCACAGAGGCCCTCATCTCCTGTCCCTCAGATCTCTGGGTCCCCTCCCTGATTAAAGCACCCCTCTGTGCCCCAAGCTGCCACCACCCAAGGAGCCCCAGCCTCCCTCCCTGGCTGCAGAACCCAGCACTGCCCCAATCCTCCACCGCTCAGGGAGGCTTGCAGCTCCCTCATGGTGGAGCACGGAGTTCCCTTGTTGGCTGTATCACCCCACCCCCAGCCAACATGCTCAGTATGCTGACCAGCAACACCCACTAGTCCCAAACTCCGCCTCCCTTGACTCACCCCTGGCCACAGCAGGACCAGAGTACAGCTGGAGCTTTGAGACCATGCAGAGACCTGTGTTGCCCCTTGAACTCCACCCAGCTTTGTGCAGCCTCCAGCTTGGGACCTAAGAACAAAGAAAGAAAAAGAGGTCCAAGCTGCGGACATGCCAACTCACAACACCCAGCTATCTCAAACTCTACCTTCCCCAGCTGGACCTGGCTGCAGCAGAACCAGAGATCATCTAGAGCACTGTGACAAGGCAGAGACCTGCAGTGCCTCACCCACACAGCTCTGCCCAGCCTCCAACTTGGGATATAAGACCACATGTTCGTGTATGGGAATAGTACATCATAAGGAGGTTAGGTCAGCTCATGTGTCTGTATTTTTGTATGTCCTAGATTGCTTCTTGTTGTCGCTGCTGTTTTTTGTTTGATTGTTTATTTGTGTTTGTTTTTGTTTTCTCTTACTCTTACCTGTATTTAGGACTATTTTCATTTCTTGGGTACCTTTGTCTCTTTTCCTCTTACACTTTTCTGTCTCCACCTTTCACTCCCCCCCTTGCCCACCCGCTCCATTTCTTTCCCTTTTCTTACATCATTTTACTTTCAGGGAGCAAATCAATACTCCTACTTCATAAACAGATTGCAAGGCAGTGGGAAGCGGGTTCCAGTGTATCCATCCACCTGTCTATGGGTACTGTGATCTGCAGATAAATTTTGAATAGCAGCTCTCCCATCATATAAAATCAAAATCGCAAAAGGTATAGCCCCCCAACCTACATTCCAGCTTCAGAATCGAACGAAACCAGAGATTCACACAAGGAATATAGGAGATTGAGTAAACAGAAGTAAAAGCACACTCCACCACCCCTGAACAACAGATTTAAAGAAGACAGAAGAAAAAAGGAAAAAGTGGGAGGAATATCTACACAAATGAAGAAAAATCAAAAGAAGAATATAGTTCCTACACAGACCCCTGAGAGATCAGATAATGAGGAAACAGAGTTCAGAATGCTAACAATGAACAGCCCCCAGAATGGTCACAGACTACAAACCCAGACATCAAGACATTAATAAAGAGAATAAAAAGAATGGAGGAGAGACAAGAGAAAACTACGAAGGAGTTGATAACTGAGATAAAAGCAGTAAAGAATACTGTGATTGAAATAAACAAGTAAGCGTGGAAAACAGAATTAACCAAGCAGAAGACAGAATCTCAGAACTTGAAAACCAAAATATAGAACTAAACTAAACTGTCAAAAACATACAAAAGAAGCTTAAAGACAGACAAAACCTTCAAGAGATGAGTGATTACTTCAAGAGAACGAACTTAAGAGTAATTGGACTTCCTGAGGCAGAAAGAGAGACAGACACCACCCTGGAATAAACATTCCATGTTATTATTCAAGAAAACTTCCCTCACCTCATCAGTGATGCTTAAATTCAAACACAAGAGATTCAGAGAACCCCAGCAAGGCAACAAATGTGAAGACCAACTCCTAGGCACATAATACGTTGCCAGAACAAAGTAGGTATAAAAGAAAAAAATCCTAAAAGCTGCACGAGAAAAAGGTCAGACTACCTACCGGGGAAGACCAATTAGAATGACAGCAGATGAATCTACAAAAAACACTTCAGGCTATGTTGGGAGCCAGCCTTGGAGGTCCTCCTGATTGACAGGTTCCTGGTGGGCCAAATACCGCAGGCCGCAGGGCAAGCCAGGGAAGCTGAGGTCCTTCTGTCTTCCACCTTTACTGTTGGTACAGCCAAAGAATTCTGTGCAGTCATGGAAGAAGAAAATGGCATGTTTATGTGAAGTACTCACAGCTAACCTGGGAATGTCATGGTTCATTTTTCCATTTCCCACTATGCTTTTGGTCTTTTCTAACATATGCAATGGTTAAACTCTGAAGCACATCAAGAATGCTTCCTTTCACTTGGCTCTAAGTTACTCAATATTGCTTGAGGAATAAATGACGTAAGTATATTCACTCCTTATTTGATTTAGAATTATGTACTTTAGTGTTTAGAAATGAGGTTTTTTAGAAGCACAAGTTTATAGTAAGTTCATTATGAATTCATTATATGTTCTAACATGTATTCAGGAGTTATGTAGGTGATTTATAACACTGTTTTCACAGATTTAGGATGAATATTAATCGTTAAGGTTTTTACTTAATTCAATAGTAAAATTCTAAGTTAACGTTTATAGAGTGGGTTTTCACTGAATTCATAATATACTAATTGGATACTTTTATGATAAATTAACTAAATACAGAAAGCAACCTTGGGGGCCTGGGAAACATCACTAAAAGCTTCTTTTGAGTTTTCTTTAGAAATAAACACTGCAGAATAAGAGAAAACAAAGACACCTGGACAAGAAAGGCGATTACAAAGCTTTGGAGGCCATAGAAGCCCCAGAAAGAAAACTCCTGCTACAAGGAGAAATGTACACTTGGAAACATTCTTGAGACATTTCAAAGGACTATAATTTGGGCCTTTGGACTAAAACTATCATTTTTGGCTTTATGAAAAAGACTCATTGAGTGAAAGTAGATAGTGTTCTTGGCTTATTTATTGCTTCTAAGATCACTAGATGGTGGTAACTTTTAAAGGATATGTACATGAAGGAATTTTCTTTGCCTTGCCCCTTTATAAATGATATAAAAGCTTTCTGTTAACTAACAGTAAATGTCATCTGTCCTGCAGGCCTCTGGCCTGCAAGCAGGTGTCCAAGTGTATTATTTTCATCGTAAGTTCCTTCTTTTGCCTAGTTCATCTCTCCTTCGGGAAATCCCACACCCAGCAGGACCAGGACCCCCACAAGGCTAGGAGAGCTTGGGGTACAATATTCAAAGTTCTCAAAGATAAACAATTTCAACCAAGGGGGTCTGTGTGGGACTTGCTGCAGCAGCCACCTTTTCTGGAGGCAGTTGCAGTCGCAGCAGCACATTGCAGGGGACAGACTGTAGCAGACATTTTCTGTGGAGATTCTCACAGTCTGACTTGTTCCATCACAATCTTGCTAGAAAACTCAAAATTAATTTATTATTTTACCTCTTGTATCAAGTATAAATAGAATGTCTGATTTTTTGTTATTTCAAAGCATATTCCATGATACCTCTTAAAGGTTGAATCTAGGCCGGGCTCGGTGGCTCAGCCTGTAATCCCACACCTTGGGAGGCCAAGGTGAGTGAATTGCCTGAGCCCACGGGTTTGAGACCCACCTGGGTAACTTGGCGAGACCTCATTTCTACAATAAATCAAAAAAATTAGCCAGGCGTGGTAGCATGCACCTGTAGTTCCAGCTACTTGGAAGGCTGAGGCGGAAGGATCACCAGAGCCCAGCAGGTCGAGGCTGCGGTGGCCGGGAGCGGCCACTGCACTCCAGTCTGGGCAACTGAGTGAGAATCCAACTCGAAAAAAAAAAGAA
>NW_007145136.1:0-7275 GCF_000164805.1 Carlito syrichta
CAGTCTGACTTGTTCCATCACAATCTTGCTAGAAAACTCAAAATTAATTTATTATTTTACCTCTTGTATCAAGTATAAATAGAATGTCTGATTTTTTGTTATTTCAAAGCATATTCCATGATACCTCTTAAAGGTTGAATCTAGGCCGGGCTCGGTGGCTCAGCCTGTAATCCCACACCTTGGGAGACCAAGGTGAGTGAATTGCCTGAGCCCGTGGGTTTGAGACCCACCTGGGTAACTTGGCGAGACCTCATTTCTACAATAAATCAAAAAAATTAGCCAGGCGTGGTAGCATGCACCTGTAGTTCCAGCTACTTGGAAGGCTGAGGCGGAAGGATCACCAGAGCCCAGCAGGTCGAGGCTGCGGTGGCCAGGAGCGGCCACTGCACTCCAGTCTGGGCAACTGAGTGAGACTCCAACCCCCCCAAAAAAAAAAAAGTTTGATTCTAAAATCTAGAAAAATAAAATTTAAATCTCTATTTGTTTCCTTGGGGTCAGAACAATTACTTGAGCCTTCCAAGAGATAGGGTAATATGTACTAAGTATATAAATATAAACATATTAATTATATTTGAATATATTTGTATGAACTAAATTAGTAGTATGATACTTATATATGCTTATGTACATGTGTGTATTTCTATTAGAAATGAATTTATTTATATATACATATGTCTTACAATTTTGAAAATTACATTGATCTTTTCTATTAGTCAACAAAATTATTCATTACAAGTGCCAAATAATGTAACAATCATTAATGTTCTCTTTTTAAGTATGAGATACTAACATCTACCATTCTTCTTATGAACATCCACATAGTATTTTTCAATTGAATAACATAACACAGTCATGTGTTGCTTAAAGATGGGGTTCCATTCTGAGAAATGCAAGATTTGACATTTTTTTCATTTTGTGAACTACATAGAAAGCACTTACATAAACCTAGAGGGTATAGCCTACTATACACCTATGCTATATAAGGTAGTCAATGGCTTCTATGCTACAAACCTGTACTGTATGCTAGTCTATTGAATATTGTAGACAATTATAAAACAATAGAAAGGATTTGTATATCCAAACATAGAAAAGATTCTGTTAAAACACTCTATAAAAGTTAGGGCACTTAACACAAATTAACCTTGTAGGACAGGAAATTGGAAGTTACTCTGGGTGTCAGTAAGTGAGTGTTGAGTGACTTTAGAGTCTAGGGCATTACTTCACACTACAGGCAAGTGCATAAACATTGTGCACTATGGTACAATAAGGTCATAAAATGTTTTTTTCTTCAATAATAAATTAATGTTCATTTACTGTCACTTTTTTCTTTATAAACTTTATATATATTATTGACTCTTGTAATAATACATCTTAAAACACAAATATAATGTACAACAATACAAATAACATGTTCTTAATATCCTTATTCTATAAACATTTTTGTATTTTAAAATTTTTTTTCAGTTTTTTAATTTTTAAAATTTTTATTAAAAGCTAACACAGTATTGTATACGTTATCTTTTACCTCCACAGGGCCAGATTTCCAATATGACTTCCTTCCAATTCCACATCTTGTCCTACTAGAGGGATTTAGGGGCAATAACACACATGGAACTGTCACCTTCTGTGATAACAATGCCTTCTTCTGCAACACCTCCTGAAGGAACTGCCTGAAGCTGTTGTTCTACAGTAAACTGTTTTTATGGGCAGGAGTGCACTAGAAAATAACAGCTAAAAAGTATAATGTAGAAAATATATAATCCAGTAACATAATTTGTATTATCAAATATTATGTACTGTACATAATTGTATGTGCTATACAGAGAAAGACAGTGCAGCAAAAAAACCCCAAAAAACCCTTTTTTGGGGGGAGGGTGGGTCCCTTACAGGCTTCCCCATTTAGGTAAGTGTCCAAGAACCCACAGGCATCAGCACACCAGGAAGCAATGTTTTGAGAGGCTATTTTCAGTTTCTGTGAGGTTTTTAAAAAAATATTTTCGATGCTTTTGCCCGTTTATCATGAGCAATTTATATGAACAATGTGCGACAGTAAAATTTTGAATAAAAGTGACATGACCCACTCCCTCATTCTCTCTATTCACCCAATCTCATCCCCAATGGTTTTTTGTGTTTCAACAGATGAAAAAATCCTCACAGGGAAATGTTTTGCCAGTGTGTAATAAGTGAAACAAAAAATGGCCGAAACATCAAAATCAATGAGTTCAAAAAACTATTTTGAGCAGTGAAAAAGCATTTTTATAAGTGTATTGCATCAAACAGTGAGTACTTTGAAGAAGACTGAAGTTAAAACATGCAACAATGAATACACAATATTTTAATTAAAAAATTCCATTTTTCGGCAGTCTCCTCCTTGTAGTCATATACAACTGAGTGTGCAAGACATTTGTTTACACCAGCATCATCACAGACACATAAATTATATCCATTATAAGTGTATGTCACAACAATTGTATGAGTTACAACATTGACAAAAAATATCATTATGTAGCAAATTACTACATGTCATGTCTTTTTAATACATAACATAGGTTTTTATAGTTCTAGAATTTAACTTTAATGAACTCTATGCTTATACAAAGGCATTATAAAAGTATGAACAAGCCGGGCTCAGTGGCTCAGCCTGTAATCCTGCGCCTTTGGGAGGCTGAGGTGAGTGTATTGCCTGAGCCCACGAGTTCGAGACCCGCCTGGGCAGCAAGACTTCATCTCTACAATAAATCAAAAATCAACCGAGCATGGTAGCACATGCCTGTAATTCCAGCTACTTGGAAGGCTGTGGCGGAAGGATCGCCTGAGCCCAGCAGGTCGAGGCTGCGGTGGCCAGAAGCAGACACGGCACTCCAGTCTGGGTGACAGAGTAAGACTCCAACTCAAAAAAAAAAAAAAAATGTATGAACAAGGCAAAATTGCACAAATTAACAGGTGTAGATATGTATTTAATGCAACATAAACTGTATACATGTGCACATACATACATATATAATCTAAATAGATATTACCATGACAATTTCAATAATGACAATACATAGTATACATAGTATCCTAACTGTGAAGTGTTGTTTGAAAGCCAATAAAAATTCAAAATATAATTTTAGTATGATGGCCAATAACTTATTTTTCAAATTTTTAAGGATTCAAAATGACCACAAACAGTAGCTAACATGCTCCTATCTTGCCGAAGGGAAAAGGGAAGGTGGGCCCAGCTGCCAGTAAACTTGTGACTGCTTGTGCTCTTTTTTTGTTTCCATATGAATTTCTGCATTAAATGCTTTTGGGTCTGAGAAAAATTATATTGGTAATTTGATGGGCAATGAATTGAATCTGTAGAATGCCTTGTGTAGTAAAGAAATCTTGTCAATACTGATTCTTCCAGTCCATGAGCATGGAATATTTTGGAATTTGCTTGTGTCATCCTTGAATTATTTGAACATTGTTTTGTAGTTCTCATTGTAAAGCTCTTTCACTTTTTGGTTCAGTGGATGCCAAGGTATTTCATTTTTATTGTGGCTATTGTGAATTGGATTGTGCCTTTTATCTGGTTCTCTGTCTGCCTATTGCTGGTGTGTAGAAATGCGATGGTCTTTGTATCATGATTTTGTACCCCAAGATTCACAAAATCTGATCATTAGTGCAAGAAGGTTTTTGACAGACTCTCTGGGGTTTTCAAAGTAAAGAATAGTATTATCCACAAAGAGGGGTATCTTAACTTTCTCTTTTCCTATTCAGATAACCCTAATTTCCATTTCTTGCCTGATTGCTGTCATGAGGACTTCCAGCACTGTGTTGAACAGGAGAAGTGAGAGGGGAATCTTTGTCTTGTTTTTATTTTAAAGAAGAATTTTCTACTTTCTGTCCACTGAGCAAAATGTTGGCATTGGGCTTATTTTGGATGGCACTTACTGTTTTGAGAAATGTGTCTTCTATGTCTAGTTGCTTGAGGGTTTTTATCAAGAAGGGATATTGGATTTTGTCATATGCTGTTTTTGCATCTAATGATATAATCATTTGGCTCTTGGCTTTATCATTGTTAATGTGCTGAATTACATTTATGGTCTTGCAAATGTTGAACCACCCTGCATCCCTGGAATTATGCTGATCTCATCATAGTGGAGGATTCTTGAGATGTCATGTTGAATATGATTTGCTAGAATCTTGCTTAGAATTTTTGTCTCTATGTTCATCAAGGTGATTGTTATGTAATTATCTTTCCTTGTTGGGTCTCTGCCAGATATCTGGCTGACCAACGTGCAGAAGAATGAAATTGAACCACTACCTATCACTATACACAAAAACTAACTACAAATGGATCAAAGACCCTACAGATAAAACCTCAAAATATAATAATCTTTAAAGAAAAAAAAGTAGGAAACACCCTGATGCACATTGGAATAGGTAGTGAATTTTTGACCAAATTCCCGAAAAAATAGACAAGTGGGATCTCATCAAACTAAAAAGCTTTTGCACAGTAAAAGAAACTATCAAGAGATTTAAAAGACAACCCACAGAGTGGGTGAAAACATTTGCTAAATATGTGTCTGACAAAGGCATAATATCCAGCATCTACAAGGATCTCAAAGGAACAGAATGGGGAAAAAAAAAAACAAAACAGAATCCTAATAAAAGTCAGTAAAGGACATGAGAACTCTTGTCAAAAGAAGATAAACCCACAGCCAGTAGACACATTGAAAACAATTTACAGTCTCACTAATCATCAGGTAAATGAAAATCAAAAGTATAATGCGGTACTACTTAACTCTAGTAAAGATAGTCATTATTCATAATTTAAAAAATACAATATATGCTGGTGTAATTGTGGAGAAAAGGAAATGCCTCTACACTATTGGTAATGCAAGCTATTTCAAACTCTATGAAAAGCAGTGTGTCGATTTCTAATAGAACTAAAAAAAAAATTGACTATCCTTACTATCTAGCAATTCCCCTGCTCAGGATTTACCGGGAGGAATATAAATTATTCTACAAGAAAATTTGTAAAAAATCCACCTGTATACATGTTTTCTTTTCCCACCCTATTCACAATAGCAAAACATGGAAACAATTTTACTGCCCATTGAAAATGAACTGAATAAAGAAAATTTGGTACATATACACAATGAAGTAATATGCAGTCATTAAGAAGAACAATATTACGGGCTTTAAAGAAAAATGGAAGGAATTGAAGACCATCATATTCAGTTATCTATGACTGAAACAAAGAATTGAATACCAAATATTTTCACTCAATGGTGGGACCTGAACATTATCACATTTGCACAAAAGAGGGATTGGTAATTGCTTAATCAATAAATCAAAGGGATTGTGCTCTAGTTTATTCGAGCTGTTATATCAAAATGACATGTAACAAGTAATTTGAAAATCATAGAAATTTATTTTTCACAGATCTGTGGGCTGAAAAGTGCAAGATTAATAATCATGCTAACTTAGTGTCTGCTGAGGTCTGCTCTCTGCTTGCAAGATGATACTTGTTGCTAAAGTCATGATATCAGGCAGAAGGGAAAAAAAAGTGAATACTTGTTCCCTCCATCACTTTTTAAAGGCACACATCTATTCATGATGACAAAACCTCATAATTTTGTCGTGTACAATAAGGTTCACCACTTAATACCACCATAATAAGGATTAAGTTTCAACATGAATTTTAGAGGAGACACAAACATTCAAACAATAGGAGGAATGTAATATTTCTTCACTGTTTAAGAAGGCTATTCTGTAACTCACAGGGCACTAATAAAAGAATATTTAAAGCACATTAAATAAGCAAAACTGTTTATTATAAAGTAAACAGTAAAAATTATGAAGATGAAATTAATAAATTGGAATTTTAAAAATTGCTAATTTTCAATTCATGTAGTCTATTGTATTATAATTAATTATATTAAGATATTTTCATAAAAATGAATATACTTAAAAATGGAATAACTTTAGTATATAGAAATAAAAATATTTTTATTTAAAATATACCAAGAATGTTTATAATAAAAGTAACTGTTTTCACTTTTAATGGAACACTTCTTTAATATAAACTTAAAGAAAAATTCAAATAAAGAAATGAAAACATATACCATGTAAAAGAAACTCAAATAAAACTGCTATACTTAATGTCCTGTCATAATATGAGAGAAAAGCATTATTGCAAATGAAAAAGCATGCTTCAAAAATATATATTTATACCAAATCATTAGTAATATTTTTAAAATAGATATATGGAATGCTAATACCAGTTCAACATAGAATTGAAAGAAGCACTTAAACAGGTACTCAAAAACAGGGATTTCACACTTTCCTCTTGCTGCTTATAATACAGACATAGCTGTGAGCCTAGAGAAGACTTAAGCTAAACAATTATAAAACACACATTTGAACACACACATACACTTTCTATGCAAATATCAAATATTTATATTTTAAGTTCATATAAAAATGTTCCAAAAGTACACTATGATATCATCTTGTCAAGCATTTTAATATAAAAATACAGTGCTGTATTTTCAAGGCAGAACCATGAGAGCCAAGCTTTACCTATTGATACTTGAATACAGTTACTCAAATTTAATATTGATTAACTAAAAATTGGTAACTTTTAAATCACTTCCTCAGTCCCAATAGTTACATTTAGACACAGACATAGAACACTTCCAACCTCACAGAAAACCTTCTGATTATAAGTTATTTAAAATATAAGTCATTAACCAAACATTTGAAAACCTGAATGTCTTATAATTCAGTAATTTATTTATAAATAAATTTAGGGCTAAAAATATCACATTGAATATTCAAAATTATATAAATTTCCATGAAATAAAGTCTTTCTTGAGAAAAACAGATTTTCTTAAATGCATACACAACAAAGGACAAAAGCAGAAATTGTATTATCTGAGAATTCATCAATGAAATATAAAATGGGAAATTTGATATTTACTGCCAGTAAATACAAGCAAAGTAGTAGAAGGGAAAAAATAAAAATTACAAAATTATGAGAGAAACACAATTCCAGTGGGGATGTACAACAAGTAAATGTGTTTTTATGGAAAAACTTTAAAATTGTGATGAAAGAATATTGATAAAAAAATCAGATAAGGCACAGATTTCTGTTTCTGAATTAAACAGGAGAAATCGTTATGTTTTTTATAGATATCAATCATTATTGATATTTAACTATATTCAGTATTCATTTTAATAACCATATAGAATTTAATCTAGAAAGTAGAAATTATCAAAATGCAGTACCACAAACAG
>NW_007145137.1:0-2734 GCF_000164805.1 Carlito syrichta
AAAAAAAAAAAAGTTTGAATCTAAAATCTAGAAAAATAAATTTAAATCTCTATTTGTTTCCTTGGGATCAGAACAATTACTTGAACCTTCCAAGAGATAGGGTAATATGTACTAATTATATAAATATAAACATATTAATTATATTTTAATATATTTGTATGAACTAAATTAGTAGTATGATACTTATATATGCTTATGTACATGTGTGTATTTCTATTAGAAATGAATTTATTTATATATACATATGTCTTACAATTTTGAAAATTACATTGATCTTTTCTATTAGTCAACAAAATTATTCATTACAAGTGCCAAATAATGTAACAATCATTAATGTTCTCTTTTTAAGTATGAGATACTAACATCTACCATTCTTCTTATGAACATCCACATAGTATTTTTCAATTGAATAACATAACACAGTCATGTGTTGCTTAAAGATGGGGTTCCATTCTGAGAAATGCAAGATTTGACATTTTTTTCATTTTGTGAACTACATAGAAAGCACTTACATAAACCTAGAGGGTATAGCCTACTATACACCTATGCTATATAAGGTAGTCAATGGCTTCTATGCTACAAACCTGTACTGTATGCTAGTCTATTGAATATTGTAGACAATTATAAAACAATAGAAAGGATTTGTGTATCCAAACATAGAAAAGATTCTGTTAAAACACTCTATAAAAGTTAGGGCACTTAACACAAATTAACCTTGTAGGACAGGAAATTGGAAGTTACTCTGGGTGTCAGTAAGTGAGTGTTGAGTGACTTTAGAGTCTAGGGCATTACTTCACACTACAGGCAAGTGCATAAACATTGTGCACTATGGTACAATAAGGTCATAAAATGTTTTTTTCTTCAATAATAAATTAATGTTCATTTACTGTCACTTTTTTCTTTATAAACTTTATATATATTATTGACTCTTGTAATAATACATCTTAAAACACAAATATAATGTACAACAATACAAATAACATGTTCTTAATATCCTTATTCTATAAACATTTTTGTATTTTAAAATTTTTTTTCAGTTTTTTAATTTTTAAAATTTTTATTAAAAGCTAACACAGTATTGTATACGTTATCTTTTACCTCCACAGGGCCAGATTTCCAATATGACTTCCTTCCAATTCCACATCTTGTCCTACTAGAGGGATTTAGGGGCAATAACACACATGGAACTGTCACCTTCTGTGATAACAATGCCTTCTTCTGCAACACCTCCTGAAGGAACTGCCTGAAGCTGTTGTTCTACAGTAAACTGTTTTTATGGGCAGGAGTGCACTAGAAAATAACAGCTAAAAAGTATAATGTAGAAAATATATAATCCAGTAACATAATTTGTATTATCAAATATTATGTACTGTACATAATTGTATGTGCTATACAGAGAAAGACAGTGCAGCAAAAAAACCCCAAAAAACCCTTTTTTGGGGGGAGGGTGGGTCCCTTACAGGCTTCCCCATTTAGGTAAGTGTCCAAGAACCCACAGGCATCAGCACACCAGGAAGCAATGTTTTGAGAGGCTATTTTCAGTTTCTGTGAGGTTTTTAAAAAAATATTTTCGATGCTTTTGCCCGTTTATCATGAGCAATTTATATGAACAATGTGCGACAGTAAAATTTTGAATAAAAGTGACATGACCCACTCCCTCATTCTCTCTATTCACCCAATCTCATCCCCAATGGTTTTTTGTGTTTCAGCAGATGAAAAAATCCTCACAGGGAAATGTTTTGCCAGTGTGTAATAAGTGAAACAAAAAATGGCCGAAACATCAAAATCAATGAGTTCAAAAAACTATTTTGAGCAGTGAAAAAGCATTTTTATAAGTGTATTGCATCAAACAGTGAGTACTTTGAAGAAGACTGAAGTTAAAACATGCAACAATGAATACACAATATTTTAATTAAAAAATTCCATTTTTCGGCAGTCTCCTCCTTGTAGTCATATACAACTGAGTGTGCAAGACATTTGTTTACACCAGCATCATCACAGACACATAAATTATATCCATTATAAGTGTATGTCACAACAATTGTATAAGAGTTACAACATTGACAAAAAATATCATTATGTAGCAAATTACTACATGTCATGTCTTTTTAATACATAACATAGGTTTTTATAGTTCTAGAATTTAACTTTAATGAACTCTATGCTTATACAAAGGCATTATAAAAGTATGAACAAGCCGGGCTCAGTGGCTCAGCCTGTAATCCTGCGCCTTTGGGAGGCTGAGGTGAGTGTATTGCCTGAGCCCACGAGTTCGAGACCCGCCTGGGCAGCAAGACCTCATCTCTACAATAAATCAAAAATCAACCGAGCATGGTAGCACATGCCTGTAATTCCAGCTACTTGGAAGGCTGTGGCGGAAGGATCGCCTGAGCCCAGCAGGTCGAGGCTGCGGTGGCCAGAAGCAGACACGGCACTCCAGTCTGGGTGACAGAGTAAGACTCCAACTCAAAAAAAAAAAAAAAATGTATGAACAAGGCAAAATTGCACAAATTAACAGGTGTAGATATGTATTTAATGCAACATAAACTGTATACATGTGCACATACATACATATATAATCTAAATAGATATTACCATGACAATTTCAATAATGACAATACATAGTATACATAGTATCCTAACTGTGAAGTGTTGTTTGAAAGCCAATAAAAATTCAAAATATAATTTTAGTATGATGGCCAATAACTTATTTTTCAAATTTTTAAGGATTCAA
>NW_007145138.1:0-17585 GCF_000164805.1 Carlito syrichta
AAAAAAAAAAAAAAAATATATGAACAAGGCAAAATTGCACAAATTAACAGGTGTAGATATGTATTTAATGCAACCATAAAATGTATACATGTGCACATACATACATATATAATCTAAATAGATATTACCATGACAATTTCAATAATGACAATACATAGAATACATAGTATCCTAACTGTGAAGTGTTGTTTGAAAGCCAATAAAAATTCAAAATATAATTTTAGTATGATGGCCAATAACTTATTTTTCAAATTTTTAAGGATTCAAAATGACCACAAACAGTAGCTGACATGCTCCTATCTTGCCGAAGGGAAAAGGGAAGGTGGGCCCAGCTGCCAGTAAACTTGTGACTGCTTGTGCTCTTTTTTTGTTTCCATATGAATTTCTGCATCAAATGCTTTTGGGTCTGAGAAAAATTATATTGGTAATTTGATGGGCAATGAATTGAATCTGTAGAATGCCTTGTGTAGTAAAGAAATCTTGTCAATACTGATTCTTCCAGTCCATGAGCATGGAATATTTTGGAATTTGCTTGTGTCATCCTTGAATTATTTGAACATTGTTTTGTAGTTCTCATTGTAAAGCTCTTTCACTTTTTGGTTCAGTGGATGCCAAGGTATTTCATTTTTATTGTGGCTATTGTGAATTGGATTGTGCCTTTTATCTGGTTCTCTGTCTGCCTATTGCTGGTGTGTAGAAATGCGATGGTCTTTGTATCATGATTTTGTACCCCAAGATTCACAAAATCTGATCATTAGTGCAAGAAGGTTTTTGACAGACTCTCTGGGGTTTTCAAAGTAAAGAATAGTATTATCCACAAAGAGGGGTATCTTAACTTTCTCTTTTCCTATTCAGATAACCCTAATTTCCATTTCTTGCCTGATTGCTGTCATGAGGACTTCCAGCACTGTGTTGAACAGGAGAAGTGAGAGGGGAATCTTTGTCTTGTTTTTATTTTAAAGAAGAATTTTCTACTTTCTGTCCACTGAGCAAAATGTTGGCATTGGGCTTATTTTGGATGGCACTTACTGTTTTGAGAAATGTGTCTTCTATGTCTAGTTGCTTGAGGGTTTTTATCAAGAAGGGATATTGGATTTTGTCATATGCTGTTTTTGCATCTAATGATATAATCATTTGGCTCTTGGCTTTATCATTGTTAATGTGCTGAATTACATTTATGGTCTTGCAAATGTTGAACCACCCTGCATCCCTGGAATTATGCTGATCTCATCATAGTGGAGGATTCTTGAGATGTCATGTTGAATATGATTTGCTAGAATCTTGCTTAGAATTTTTGTCTCTATGTTCATCAAGGTGATTGTTATGTAATTATCTTTCCTTGTTGGGTCTCTGCCAGATATCTGGCTGACCAACGTGCAGAAGAATGAAATTGAACCACTACCTATCACTATACACAAAAACTAACTACAAATGGATCAAAGACCCTACAGATAAAACCTCAAAATATAATAATCTTTAAAGAAAAAAAAGTAGGAAACACCCTGATGCACATTGGAATAGGTAGTGAATTTTTGACCAAATTCCCGAAAAAATAGACAAGTGGGATCTCATCAAACTAAAAAGCTTTTGCACAGTAAAAGAAACTATCAAGAGATTTAAAAGACAACCCACAGAGTGGGTGAAAACATTTGCTAAATATGTGTCTGACAAAGGCATAATATCCAGCATCTACAAGGATCTCAAAGGAACAGAATGGGGAAAAAAAAAAACAAAACAGAATCCTAATAAAAGTCAGTAAAGGACATGAGAACTCTTGTCAAAAGAAGATAAACCCACAGCCAGTAGACACATTGAAAACAATTTACAGTCTCACTAATCATCAGGTAAATGAAAATCAAAAGTATAATGCGGTACTACTTAACTCTAGTAAAGATAGTCATTATTCATAATTTAAAAAATACAATATATGCTGGTGTAATTGTGGAGAAAAGGAAATGCCTCTACACTATTGGTAATGCAAGCTATTTCAAACTCTATGAAAAGCAGTGTGTCGATTTCTAATAGAACTAAAAAAAAAATTGACTATCCTTACTATCTAGCAATTCCCCTGCTCAGGATTTACCGGGAGGAATATAAATTATTCTACAAGAAAATTTGTAAAAAATCCACCTGTATACATGTTTTCTTTTCCCACCCTATTCACAATAGCAAAACATGGAAACAATTTTACTGCCCATTGAAAATGAACTGAATAAAGAAAATTTGGTACATATACACAATGAAGTAATATGCAGTCATTAAGAAGAACAATATTACGGGCTTTAAAGAAAAATGGAAGGAATTGAAGACCATCATATTCAGTTATCTATGACTGAAACAAAGAATTGAATACCAAATATTTTCACTCAATGGTGGGACCTGAACATTATCACATTTGCACAAAAGAGGGATTGGTAATTGCTTAATCAATAAATCAAAGGGATTGTGCTCTAGTTTATTCGAGCTGTTATATCAAAATGACATGTAACAAGTAATTTGAAAATAATAGAAATTTATTTTTCACAGATCTGTGGGCTGAAAAGTGCAAGATTAATAATCATGCTAACTTAGTGTCTGCTGAGGTCTGCTCTCTGCTTGCAAGATGATACTTGTTGCTAAAGTCATGATATCAGGCAGAAGGGAAAAAAAAGTGAATACTTGTTCCCTCCATCACTTTTTAAAGGCACACATCTATTCATGATGACAAAACCTCATAATTTTGTCGTGTACAATAAGGTTCACCACTTAATACCACCATAATAAGGATTAAGTTTCAACATGAATTTTAGAGGAGACACAAACATTCAAACAATAGGAGGAATGTAATATTTCTTCACTGTTTAAGAAGGCTATTCTGTAACTCACAGGGCACTAATAAAAGAATATTTAAAGCACATTAAATAAGCAAAACTGTTTATTATAAAGTAAACAGTAAAAATTATGAAGATGAAATTAATAAATTGGAATTTTAAAAATTGCTAATTTTCAATTCATGTAGTCTATTGTATTATAATTAATTATATTAAGATATTTTCATAAAAATGAATATACTTAAAAATGGAATAACTTTAGTATATACAAATAAAAATATTTTTATTTAAAATATACCAAGAATGTTTATAATAAAAGTAACTGTTTTCACTTTTAATGGAACACTTCTTTAATATAAACTTAAAGAAAAATTCAAATAAAGAAATGAAAACATATACCATGTAAAAGAACTCAAATAAAACTGCTATACTTAATGTCCTGTCATAATATGAGAAAAAGCATTATTTGCAAATGAAAAAGCATGCTTCAAAAATATATATTTATACCAAATCATTAGTAATATTTTTAAAATAGATATATGGAATGCTAATACCAGTTCAACATAGAATTGAAAGAAGCACTTAAACAGGTACTCAAAAACAGGGATTTCACACTTTCCTCTTGCTGCTTATAATACAGACATAGCTGTGAGCCTAGAGAAGACTTAAGCTAAACAATTATAAAACACACATTTGAACTCACACATACACTTTCTATGCAAATATCAAATATTTATATTTTAAGTTCATATAAAAATGTTCCAAAAGTACACTATGATATCATCTTGTCAAGCATTTTAATATAAAAATACAGTGCTGTATTTTCAAGGCAGAACCATGAGAGCCAAGCTTTACCTATTGATACTTGAATACAGTTACTCAAATTTAATATTGATTAACTAAAAATTGGTAACTTTTAAATCACTTCCTCAGTCCCAATAGTTACATTTAGACACAGACATAGAACACTTCCAACCTCACAGAAAACCTTCTGATTATAAGTTATTTAAAATATAAGTCATTAACCAACATTTGAAAACCTGAATGTCTTATAATTCATAATTTATTTATAAATAATTTAGGGCTAAAAATATCACATTGAATATTCAAAATTATATAAATTTCCATGAAATAAAGTCTTTCTTGAGAAAAACAGATTTTCTTAAATGCATACACAACAAAGGACAAAAGCAGAAATTGTATTATCTGAGAATTCATCAATGAAATATAAAATGGGAAATTTGATATTTACTGCCAGTAAATACAAGCAAAGTAGTAGAAGGGAAAAAATAAAAATTACAAAATTATGAGAGAAACACAATTCCAGTGGGGATGTACAACAAGTAAATGTGTTTTTATGGAAAAACTTTAAAATTGTGATGAAAGAATATTGATAAAAAAATCAGATAAGGCACAGATTTCTGTTTCTGAATTAAACAGGAGAAATCGTTATGTTTTTTATAGATATCAATCATTATTGATATTTAACTATATTCAGTATTCATTTTAATAACCATATAGAATTTAATCTAGAAAGTAGAAATTATCAAAATGCAGTACCACAAACAGATGCTTAGTACAGCCTTCATGTAATAAAGAAATTGACTTTGATATAAAAACTTTTCTACAAAAATATTATAGGAACTCCAACATCATTACCACTGAATAAGAACTTTTATAAATGACACAGTCCTAAAAAAATTGCTTCTAGGGTACAGAAAAAAGAAGACTGGCTTTCAATACAGCCTTGATAGAAAAAGTGTTGAATAAAAGCTGTCAAACTTTCCTGTGAAGAAACAAATATTATCTTGAATATAATATATTCACTGATTTATTTTTATAGGGGCATTACACAATATCAATTTTTTTAGAGATGCAAGACTGGTTTAAAATATGGAAGAAATAAGCCCTAACAGAGATTTATATCTGTTATCCCAACACTTTAGTAGGTTGTGGTAGGAGGATTGTTTGAATCCAGGAAGCCAAATCATCCTATGTAACATATCTCTGCAAAAATAAAAAATAAAAAAAGAAAGAAAAGAAAAAAATCACTCCTTGTGGTAGCATGTAATGTAACTGTGTTACCAAGTATTCAGGAGGTTGAGGGGAGAAAATTGGCAGTAGTTAGAAAATGCAATAAGCCATCATTGTGCCACTACACCCCAGGCTTGGAGGTTGCGGGGGTTCTGCCCCTGCAAGGATCGTGGGTCTCTGGTGGTTTGACGGTGTCAGCAATTTAAACTGGAGAGATAGATATGAAGAGAAAGGAAGGGGGGAGAAAGAAAGAGACTGGACTCCTGTCTAGTGCAGAAGCTGTTTATTGAACGTTATCCCAGGGCTTTTATCTCCAAACTCTATATAGTTATCATCACGGAACACCTGCTGCTATGGTTACACAAAAAGGTAGCATGTGCCTTTCACATGAACAGGTCCAGGTGCACACAGGACACCCACCACTTTCAAGCAGATGTATTTTTTAACATGAGGAAGAACATGAAATTCTTATCCAGTTTCTATGTATCCTTAATTGTTTATAGCTACATAACATCATTCAATACTTACACCTGAAACCAACCTAATGATATATTAGCTCTTAGTATTCTATGCTAATTCAAACTAGCTTCTATGAAACAGTTGCTGCTATAGTTACATTCTCCTAGCACCAGCAAACCTAATGCAAACTTTATTGGCCCCCCTGAATCAAACTGAACTAACCACACTTCTATAACAAAATGGTTACTTAAATTTTCTTAATCTATATAAACTATATTCTAGAACCTATATCTATAAATTTCTAAAATCACATCAAGAGAACCTGTGACTTTCACTAAGGTTCCTCGATGTGACTCAAAGTTAAACTTAAATTGTTTAAAAGTAAAAAGAATAAACCATGGAAAATGGGAACAATAGACTCCCAAGTTGGCTGTGTTTATTCAGTTCAGAGTCCTCTGTTAGAGCCAGCTGGAGCCTTTCCTGGTATCTTGTGCCAAATGGAAAAGGAGGGAGGGAATGGGGTCAACAGCTCCAGAATGCATCCTAGTGGTCATGGGGTCAAAGGCCCTTCCTGATCCCTAACGGTCAGTGGGCCTCCGTGGCCGACTCCCAACAGGAGGTAGAGCAAGCCTCCATACTCAAAAATAAGAGAATATAAGAAAAGAAAGAAAAAAAAAACACTTTCAAGATAATCATAGTTTACATTGTGAGCATTATATGGAGAAAGCATATTGATAAGAATAAAATAAATGCAATATCATTAAATAAAAAATCAATCAGAAATATTAGAATATTGTTATATTCCTTCGAGAAAGTTAATATGAAAATTTCTTTTTCTTTTTTTTTTTTTTTTTGAGTTGGAGTCTCACTCGGTCACCCAGGCTGGAGTGCAGTGGCCGCTCCCAGTCACCTCAGCCTTGACCTGCTGGGCTCCAGCAATCCTTCTGCCTCAGCCTTCCAAGTAGCCGGATTTACAGGCATGTGCTACCATGCTCGGCTGATTTTTTGATTTATTGTACAGATGAAGTCTTGCTGCCCAGGCGGGTCTCAAACCCATGGGCTCAGGCAATCCATTCACCTTAGCCTACCAAAGGTGCAGGATTACAGGCTGAGCCACCGAGCCCAGCTAAGATGAAAATTTCTAAACATAAATGAATTTTTTTTACCAAACAGGGAATAATGCATAGAATATGCATAGAACTTTTATTGTACCTTCTAGTTATTAGAAATAAATAAATATTATTTTCATTTAATAAAATATAAAATTACCTGATAGACTCCAAACTCAGGGGTTTGAATTCTGAAGCGTATGCTTATAACTATATAGTTGTGAAACTCCACATTTGTCTGCCTCAAGTACTTGTAAGCTTATCTTTGCACAGTTGTATTGAGCATAATATTCTATTATCCTGTAGTGAAGAAAAAGCCACAATTCATTTTATTTTGGGGGCAACAATCAGCAAAATAAGAGATTTATCCACAAATTTTAAGAAAATAATACCCTGAAAAGAGTTTAGAACATTTATCATATTATAATAGTTATTAAACAGAACTGAAGTCTCCCCTTACTTTGAGGAAGACATTAACAACAGTGGATTCCTGAAACCATGAATAGTGCCAATTCTCATACTAGTGAACAGTATGTTGTTTCTCTACATACATACCTGTAAATTAGGCACAAGAGGTTATCAATACCCAATAATTTAACATAATAATTATAGCAATATGCTTACATCACTACTCTTACATTTTAGGCCCTTATTAAGTAAACTAAGCACTTAAGTAACACAGCACCATGAAGAAAGTGGATCTGATAACTAGATGACTATAAGTGACAGACACCAAGTAGCATACACAGTATGGATACTCCAGAAAAAACAATGATTCATGTTTCAGATGGGAAAGATCAATACTACCAAAGATTAGATCATGCTACTCAGAGCAGTTCACATTTAAAACTCATGATTTGTTTTTCCTGAAACTTTCTACTATACTTTTGGCTGAGGTTGATCCTGAGCAATGAAACCACAGAGAGTGAAACTCTGGTTTAGGGGGTGTACTGTAGTACATTATGTAATATTTATTTCAACATTGTACTAGCTTTCAAAATCTTTCCGCATGTCTAAAAATCAGCATAAGCTTATTCATATTATTCTTTGAATTTCTCCCTTTTATATATTTTTTCTCTTTATAGCACTGTTCCAAAAACTTGCTTATGTTTGAATATTGAACCATTTATTGACACCCAAGGATGATCACTGCTGTTACGGGAGACTCCAATTCAGGTTTCATGTACGAGAGAGGTCAGAAGTTTCTAACAGAAAACAAAAAAATTTCATGTAAGTAATCATTATGATAGACTGTATTAGCTTCAAAAGTACAAATAGTGTATTTTTCATAAGATCCTTAATTTTTTAAAAAATATACTAAACCTAAAAAAATTTCTGTAGTGGCTATGTTTTTGTGTAAATCAAGTTATTCAAGCATATTTTTGTTACATGTATATATTGCCTTGTAGTGAAGATCAGGGTTGAAGTAACACCATCATATGAAAAATGTACATTGTACCCATTAAATAATTTCTCATCCATCATTCCCCCCCCCGTCACTTCAGTGCTTTCGAGGTCTATATTTCACTCTTTAAGTGCATTTGTACCCGTTATTGATCATTCACTTACATATGAGAACATGTGGTATATGATTTTCTGTTTCTTATTTATTTCACTTATGATAATAGCCTCCAGGTCTATTCCTGTCGCTGCAAAAGTAATGATTTGATTTTTGGGGTTGTGGAGTGTTTCTCAGGGTATGTGTCTGTTTGTATGTGTTATCGTGTATGTGTGTGTTTGTATGTATAAACACACATACACATGGTATATGGGTAAATATATATATGCATAATACATTTTTATTTAAACATTTTTATTCAAGCATTTGTTAATGGACACTTAGATTGCATCAATATCTCTGATGTTGTGCATAATGCAGCAGAAAATTTATGTTAGTGTTTCTTTTTGATATAATTGGTTTTCGTTTGGGTGGACACCCAGTAGTGTGATGGCCAGATTAAAAGGCAGTACTGCTGTTATTTTTGAAAAATCTCCCAATTGTTTTCCATAATATTGTACTAATTTACATTCCCACCAACAGTGTATAATGTTCTGATTTCTCCACATGCTTGTCATCATCTGTTATTTTTTTCTCTTTATTGATAGTCATTTTGACTGGCATAAGTTGGCCTCTCATTGTAATATTAATTGATATTTCTTTGATGATTACTGATGTTGAGTACTTTTGTATGCTTGTTGGCCATTTTTATATATACTTTTGAATAGTGTTGATCTAAAGAGAACTCTTAAATGTTTAACTTAATTTTATCCTCCTTCTCATTAATTTTAAAAACTGTGATTCAGATAATTTAATAGTCACACATGTTGTCAAAACTAATAGCATGGATTTGTATAAGTTTCCAGTTTGTACATTCATTTCTCAGATATTGTGACTAAATCATTTATTTTTCACAGATATTCAGAGTTGTGGTGTAGAATGGTTTTAATAAATTGCCATAAAGAAAATAAATGACATATGCTCCAAATCCTCTTTACTTGTTTCTTTGAGGAACAACATTATTTAAAACGATATAAGCTCCCATTTTTATCTGATTTCATTTTTATTGAATACAGTGTTCCAAGACCAGGTGGTATATATGCATTCTCTGCATTACTCCCTACTGCATTCAACTATAAGCTATAAAACAAATAAAGAAAAACAGAAGCAAAGGAGAGCTGGGAATGGTGGAAATAGAAGGCTGAGTCAGGCTCAGTTGCTCAGCCTGTAATCCCAGCAGTTTGGGAGGCCGAGGCAAGAGAATTGCCTGAGCCCACGGGTTTGAGACCCACCCGGGGAACTTGGCGAGACCTTTTCTCTACAATAGATCAAGAATTAGCCAGATGTGATAGTGCGCGCCTGCAGTTCTGGTCACTTGGAAGGCTGAGGAGAAAGGATCGGCGGATCCCAGCAGGTGGAGGCTGAGGTAGCTGGGGCGTGCCACTGCACTCCCCGAGACTGGGCAACAGAGTTCCTCTAACCCCTCGTCCCCTCACCCCCCAAAAAAGAAAGGCTGAAATACTTTGAAACCTAGGCCCAGAGATCATCAGAGTGGCTGGATATCTTCAAATTCCCACCAACAGTGAAAATGAAGTAGGTTTGAGGTTTCCTAGCAACTGATCTAGCAATATTAAAACACAGGACAATGGTTTGGGGAGGAGGCAGCAGTGATGAGGATAAACACAAAAGCAGAACTGCTGCTGGTGCTAGAAACATCTGTTTCATGATATTTGCATTGCACGAATTCATTCATTTTGTGATCAACCTACACATCCAGTAAAATTAAATCGTAAAATTTGTTTTAGAATCAAAGCACTTATGGCTGCATGCTTTCAATGAAAAGAAGTAATGAAATGTGCATTAGCAGAATGTGAATACAGGTAAACTATTTTAAAGTCAAACGATAAAATTTTCTTAGTTAAAAATATTTCAACAAAATATGTACATGAAAATAAATTATTTCTACAAATATATTACTTTGCCGGGTTTGGTAGCTCAACCTGTAATCCCAGCACTTTGGGAGGCTGAGGTGAGTGGATTGCCTGAGCCCGTGGGTTCGAGAACTGCCTTGGCAACTTGGCGAGACCTCATCTCTACAACAAATCAAAGAAGTAGCCAGGTGTGGTAGTGCATGCCTGTAGTTCTGGCTACTTGGAAGGCTGAGGCGCAAGGATTGCCGGAACCCAGCAGGTCAAGGCTGCAGTGGCCAGGAGCGGCCACTGCACTCCATTCTGAGCATAGAGTGAGACTCCAACTCAAAAAAGAAAAGAAAAAAATATTACTGGCTGAAATAAGCTTTCAATAAAGTATTTGAAACATTGACCGCCATACCATTTCTTCTTCATCATCTATATAAAGCAGGCTGGAGTTCTTAGAAGCACAGGTCATCATACTCTCCTCCCAAGTTTTTGTTTCCTTTCCAAGGTAGTAACAGCTGTTGGAATATGTAAACCATTCTTCTGGACAACTACAATTATGTGCTGAGGAAACACTGCAAATTACTATCAAGAAACAATATGAATACTTTAAAATGAAATTTAATGTACAAAGGCTTGTCATATATGCAAGTATCACATCTAGGTATCCTCACAGATGTACATGTAATTAAAAACCCACTTACTCATACACGTACACACTATAAAGAGACAGTCTCTTGTCCCTTAATTGTGTTCACACATGAAGCAAACCAACAGACAAAAGGTCACATTACACATATCTTGAAATCACTGAATGTACTTTTTTTACAAAAGTAAAATTATTCATCTCATGATTTTATAGCAATAGGAATTTGCAACAAAACAAAATAGGGTATAGTGATTTTGAATGAGTATTTAAATTTATTGCTAAAGAAAAGAAAATATGTTCTTATAATCTTTATTTATAGACATTTATTGCCAAATTTTGTAATTTATTTTCCTTTAATAAATCTCTGGCTATTTTTGCATGGCTAAAGATCAAAACAAAATATAAACTCTTATTATCATAACTTTGGAAATCATTACATACCTTTCTGAGTGCTTGCATTTTGGAAAGAATTGGTCTGCTTCTTTGTTGCTGTAGCTAGAAAATTTAAAATAATATTTTATTTAAAAAAATAGTATCTGAATAAGTCATCATGATGTTAGCTTCTTTGGAATTTGATAAATTAGGCCAGACTTGGAGGCCTCATTTGGAAGGCCGAAACTAGTGAATTACCAGAGCCGGCAGGTTTGAGACCAGCACAGGCAACTCATCTCTAAATTAAATTAAATAAATTAGCCAAGTGTGGTAGTATGCACCTGTAGTTCGGCAACTTTGAAGGCTGAGGCTGAAGGATGTCAGACCCCAGCATGTCAACGCTGGGGTTGCCGTGACCGTGCCACTGCATTCCAGCCTGGGCATTCAGGTAATGAAAAATGTAGGATTGTACAAAGAAAGAATATATGAAATAATTGAGGTTTGGGAAAAATATTTTAACAGTACAAAGAACAAATTTACCGTCTCATACAATACTTGATTCAACCACTTCAAAAATTAATTTCTATTTCTCAGTAAGATTTTTCAATTTACAAAACATGTGTACCAACCCCTCATCATACAAAATTAATAGGTTATGTTGAGTGGAATTAAATCATCAATTATATATATAGTTTATATATATAAAGTAAAGATGGAATTAATTGCAATGAGATAAATTGATGTGAACTAGTATCTGTTTACCACATTCTATAAAATAAATAATGCTCTCAAACGAAAGAAAATGTGAGAGTTCAATAGTTTTCTTAGAGTTTGCAGACACTGGAAAAGACTATGACCATCAAGAAAATGCACATGATACTCAGTACCCTAAAATTTTCCTTCATGAAAAAGGTGAGAAATATCCTGAGAAAATCATGATCAGAAGTCATAAGACAGGAAGCACCTACAAATGAAGACAACTGATCTTTAATCAGGGAGCAAAGGCTATTCAATGAAAAAAATAAATTGAACTTAAAATCAATTACTTTAAGTTTGCAAAAGAGTGTTAACAGAATGAAAAGATAACCCCGCAGACTGAGAGAAAATTTTTTCAAAGCACATATATGGTAAAGAGTTTGTATCCAAAATATACAAATTGTGCTTACACATAAACAATAAGAAAAAAATTAAAAGGAGCAAAAAATGTGAACCCAACTCTCATCATATAAAATATACAGATGGCAAATATATAAATGGATCATTATATATCATTAGGGAAATGCAAATTAAAACAATAATGAGATGTCTCTACACATTTACTAGAATGGCTAAAATTTTTATGGCAGATTTTTATAAGATGCACAAATAACCTGTACAAATCATACCTGAAATTATTCAAAAAAATCGAGAAGGGAGGACTACTTTCAGGATAGTAAAATCATATCTCACTTATCATACTATGGCACTAGAAAATTTGAGGGAATAGACAAAAGGAGAGCAGAGGAATCTCAAGTGAGTATTTCTGCTTATTGTTGAAGACAAAGAAGTGTCCTATAATTTTTATTTATTAGCATTTATAGTATAATTTTATTATTTCCCCCTCAAAATCTGTATAATTTTGAGTGCCTTAAAACAGAGACAAACGTAAACTATATTAATTCCAGAAATTTGAATATCAGTATGTTCCCTTCTGGGTTCTTGTTATCAGAGAATAATTATTCTGCTCCAGTATTACATTAATTATAAAATAAAAGTAATATTTAAAAATTAATACATAAAGAATTTATAATAATTTTAGTGTCTCACCTTAAATATATGTCACATTAAGAATTAAACAATTTGAAATACAACTAATTTTTTTTAGAAAATGTAATGAAATAATTAAACCTTGTAAAAAAAATAAAAGGTCTGAAACTCCAAATTTTGTCATCTGTTGCAATATTTTATATAACCACTTTCAGAAATGAATTTGCATTTTTAATAATGTTTTAACCTTGAAGCATGTCTTACTATTATAACAATAAATGCAATGTTATATGTGTGTATAATTACATATATGTATAATTTAAGCAACTACTTTTTCCAATGATTATAGTTTTGAAAAACTCAGAGTAAGTATTTTACTTTGGGTTAAGTATATACTTTAAAATGAGAGTCCTTTTCCCTAATATGATAAAATAGATGCATGCCAATTAATAAAACGTAAGTTCTCTTAACGATCATGCAGAAGCCCGGCTCGGTGGCTAAACCTGTAATCCTGCCCCTTTGGGAGGCTGAGGTGAGTGGATTGCCTGAGCCCGTGGGTTCGAGACCCGCCTGGGCAGCAAGACATCATCTCTACAATAAAAAATAAAAAATAAAAATAAAAATTAGCCGGACGTGGGAGCGCGCGCCTGTAATTCCGGCTACTTGGAAGGCTGAGGCGGAAGGATCGCCGGAGCCCAGAGGGTCCAGGCCGCGGTGGCCGGAAGGGCCTCCGGACTCCAGTATGGGTGACAGAGTGAGACTCCAACTCAAAAAAAAAAAAAAAAAAAATACAAGAATATACATACAGGAAATAAGACCTACTGTTTTTAACACGGAAGTCATCAGAACAATACAAATTATTGCCAAGATCTCAGCAGTAATCTCTTTTTGAGGTGATGGTAAATCTGCACTGAGAGAAATAGAAAAACTGAGAAAGGACAGTAAAATTAGAAGGTTTGCATGTGAGAGAACACACGTGTGCAGAAAATTTCATGGATAACCTCTGGTTTCCAAACAAAAATCTGCCATACTAAGCTTTCTCTCAAAATACAATTTATTTTCAGTAAATTACAATGCTCTGTTATTTTTTGATGAAGACCTACAAAGTTAACAACGCTTGTATAAAATGTCTTCATATTTCATATTAAAATTTCATATCCTGACTCTGAATTCTGATACTATGAATGAAAAATATTCCCTAATCTTTCACATGACTCTGCTCTCCAACTGCACATCCTAGTAGAGTAATATTGAAGACTGACTAAATATTTTACCTTTGTTGTGGTAGGTCATATCTTTCTCTTGATGATCCAGAGAAGCAATTTCAAGGTTTAGTTTCATGTGAGTTTTTTCCTGTTCAGTTACTGAAATGGAGCATTCAGAGACCTTAGGGTTTTTTGTTTTTTTGTTGTTGTTGTTGTTGCTTCTTTGGGTCCTCGGACAGATTAAATTGTGAATAGGTTCTTCTTTGTTTCTTCATCTCTGTAGATATGTGATGTCAGAGACTATGCTCTATGGTAACTTTACTTAATAAGTTAAAAAATGACTTATAAAATGACAAGATCCCTGATATAGTCAAACGGTATATGCTGGAGGCTAGTAATAATATTTATTTGCAGGCAAATACTGTAAGATCTGGTTCCAATTTTCTTAAAACTTTAAAGAAAATTATCATGATAGAGTAAATAAAAATTATTCTGCATTAGACATAATATTATTACTGGGAGCAAGAAATTAGTGAAGAATAGTGAGTTGATGATTAAACAAATTAAATAAATTTAACAGATTCTACAGAAATATTTTAACACCATTAGAATAATGGATAAAAATTAAAATACTATATTGGGAAAAAGACCACTAATTTCATGACAATTTTACTTATTAATCATTAAAGATTTAGTGCTATAAAATGAAAGAGCAATAATAGCACATATGGTAATTTCATACTCTAAAATACATTTAGCTAGTGACTTACATTAACATTCAAACTTTAAGAAATACCCTATGGTGTCAAAATCATAAAGATCACTTTACTTGTGTAAGCAATTGGAAATATTCTTGTCAAATTATCTGGACTTCAGATCCAGAATTATTTCTGGCATTGAAACTTATATGAGATCATTAACAATTTAATTACAGCCTATAAAATAATTCACTAAATAGGAGTCTGTTATATCAGTGTGATGTATCTTTTTTTTTGCAATTTTTTTCTGAAATTTTAAAAATCTTCCAATTATTTATAATTAAGTTTAGATAGAATTTTGTGAAAACTAGCTCATGTTTATTTTTACTAAATATAAAGTTCCTTTCATTTATCTAAAAATATGTATGTAAATTATACTTGGCATTCATAATTTGATGCATTAATATTAAAAATATTACCTTTAATGGCTCAGCTAAATATAGTTATTTTTATACTTTTACTGATTACAAATTCCAAAAGTAATTATTCATCATCTTGATGGTTGCAAGTTTTACTTTAAATTATATTGATTAACAAACCTAATATAATGTGTGTATATACTTGCCTAATTCTCTACAGGCAATAATTTAAATGGTTTAAGAAATTTTCAAAAAATATTTTATATATTAGTCTTATTTTTCACCATAATTTATTCAAGTAAAAATGCCAATGTTCTACTTTGATTTCATTCTAAGTTAATTTAACCTTATTTATATTGCATCTAGCATTTATAATTTTTTTTATTATACGAAATTGTTTGCTAGAGAAAGAAAAGAATAACAACACATACATTCTGTCACCAGAAAGTCCTGCATTTTTTAGTGGAGAGGTCAGGTTATTCTCATGAGGAAACAAAAAATGTCTGTGATCTTCACCACTGCCCTGTGTAGGCTCAGAGTGAAGCAGGAGTGGAAACAGTAGATCTCATAAATGTGTCACTTAAGATTTGAATAGAAAAGTCTCATACTTTAACTAATGTAAAAACCGGTTTCTCTCATCACACTCACACATTTTCAGAATATAGGAGACTTTGGTTCCTAATGTGTCATTTATTTTGTCCATTTTCAAGTGACTCTTAGAAATGATTTTTGCATTTAGCATGATGAAAAAGAACAAAAACTTTATTAACTATGAAAAGTTTTCCATCCCAATGACAAACACTAAAATCTTAAGCGTTGTTAATAGTATCTTTAATGTATAAATTCCAAAGTTAGAAAAACTTGAAATTACATACTTTTTTCCTTATACATTTAATATTATTGCTATTATGATGGGTTTTTAAAAAAACTATAATCCCCCTATTCACAGGAATTTAATTTTTCACTAATTATTATGTGGGATGACTACATTATTAAATTTAAGTGTAATCAATTTCTGAGCTTAAATGCAAATTTACCTTCTTGACTTCTCTAATTTCTAAAATTCCATTATTCAATTTTATTATTTGTTAATAAGCTGATCATATTTCTCTAACAAAAATAAATGTCTCTTGGAAGGATACAATGTTAAACACTATTGAACTATATGACCATGTCAGATATTGAAATAATAACTAACCACTCATTTTATTGCTCACTGATCTATTGCCCAATAATAAGTAATTATCTATGTTTTCTTAGGAATATTTATGTAAATAGCCTAATTTAAGTCAAACTCTGTAGAAGGAGATAAGTAATTTTTAAAATGCCACCTAATTAAATGTAGGAAGAACAGAAAAAGCACTTTGAAACAAAAGTTCAATGACATGTGAACATCAGAAGAAAGACTTCAAATTATCCAGTTTAATTAAAATCAAAATTACTATTTTTTTCCTTTCATATCAAGAAAAAAGGGAATGTCTGTTGTCTGTCTGTAATTCCAAAGCATATTCCATGATACTTCTTAAAAATTAAATTTTTAAAAAATAGCTTTCTAAAATCTAGAAAAATAAAATTAAAATTCATATGTGTGTCCTTGGAATCAGATCAATTATTTGAGCCTTCCAAGACAATGACTAATGTGAGATAGCCCTATATGTATTTCTGTTAATTATATTTTAAAATATTTTTATAAACTACATCAATAATCTGTTATGCTTATACACTTGTGTACATATTCTATTTCTTTTTTTTTTTTGAGTTGGAGTCTCACTGTCACCTAGACTGGAGTGCAATGGCCGCTTGCAGCCACCGCAGCCTCGACCTGCTGGGCTTCAGAGATCCGTCCGCCTCAGCCTTCCAAGTAGCTGGACCTACAGGCGCACGCTACTTCATCCGGCTAATTATTTGGTTTATTGTAGAGATGAGGTCTCACCAAGTTTCCTAGGCAGGTCTCGAACACGCAGGCTCAGGCAATTCACTCACCTCAGTCTCTCAAGGTACGGATTACAGTCTGAGTCACCGAGCCCGTATTGCATTTCTATTAGTAATACATTTATTTATATTTATGCATTACAATTTCATAAGCTACAATAATATATTTTCTATTAGTCTTACTATAGAAATATAACAACAAAATCATTAATTAAAAATAGCAAATAATGTAACATTCACCAACATTTTGCTTTTAAATTTGAGATACTAATGTCTACCATTCTTCCTTTAAACACTCACTTATTGTTTCCAATTAAATAACATTATAGTCATGTATTACTTAATGAGGCAGAAACGTCTTAGAAAACGCAAGGTTGGATCATTTTTTCCATTTTGTCATTGTGCGAACATCATAGAGAGGACTTACACAAACCTAGATTATATAGCCTACTACACACCGATGCTATATGGTATAGTCTGTTGCCTCTAGGCTACAAACCGCACAGCATGCTACTCTGTTGAATACTGTAGACAATTGTAACCCAATGGTAAATATTTGTGTATCTAAACATAAAAAGGGAAAAATGGTATGCTGTACAGGGCACTTACCACCAATGGGACTTGCAGGACTGGAAGTTGCTCTGGGTGTCAGTGAGTGTTGAGTGACTTTGGAGCCTATGGCATCATGGTAATTTACTATAGTAAATTGCATAAATACTGTGCAGAGAGGCACACTAA
>NW_007145139.1:0-830 GCF_000164805.1 Carlito syrichta
CACAGTTGTATTGAGCATAATATTCTATTATCCTGTAGTGAAGAAAAAGCCACAATTCATTTTATTTTGGGGCAACAATCAGCAAAATAAGAGATTTATCCACAAATTTTAAGAAAATAATACCCTGAAAAGAGTTTAGAACATTTATCATATTATAATAGTTATTAAACAGAACTGAAGTCTCCCCTTACTTTGAGGAAGACATTAACAACAGTGGATTCCTGAAACCATGAATAGTGCCAATTCTCATACTAGTGAACAGTATGTTGTTTCTCTACATACATACCTGTAAATTAGGCACAAGAGATTATCAATACCCAATAATTTAACATAATAATTATAGCAATATGCTTACATCACTACTCTTACATGTTAGGCCCTTATTAAGTAAACTAAGCACTTATTAAGTAACACAGGACTATGAAGACAGTGGGTCTGATAACTAGATGACTATAAGTGACGGACACCAAGTAGCATACACAGTATGGATACTCCAGAAAAAACAATGATTCATGTTTCAGGTGGGAAAGATCAATACTACCAAAGATTAGATCCTGCTACTCAGAGCAGTTCACATTTAAAACTCATGATTTGTTTTTTCCTGAAACTTTCTACTAAAACTTTTGACTGAGGTTGATCCTGAGCAATGAAACCACAGAGAGTGAAACTGTGGTTTAGGGGGTGTACTGTAGCACATTATGTAATATTTATTTCAACATTGTACTAGCTTTCAAAATCTTTCTGCATGTCTAAAAATCAACATAAGCTTGTTCATATTATTCTTTGAATTTCTCCCTTTTATATATTTTTTCTCTTTATAGCACTGTTCC
>NW_007145140.1:0-453 GCF_000164805.1 Carlito syrichta
TGTGTTATTGTGTATGTGTGTGTGTATATATATAAACACACATACATATGGTATATGTGCAAATACATATATATATGCATAATACATTTTTATTCAAACATCTTTGTTCAGCCATTCGTTAATGGACTGTCAGAGTACTGGCTCTGACCGAGGGAGGGTTAGGACCTGCACCGGAGAGTATGGATGGCGAGAAGAGACCACTCGGAGGCAGTTCTTCTGGGATCAGTATGATCAGGACTGAGTCCAAATTTTATTCGGACTCCTTCCAACTTATATACCATTTTCTATACCCTCCAGCAGTGTGATAATCACTTGCCGGGGGCGTACAAATTCCATGCATGTCGCGCTTTACAAACTATCACAAGACCATCACGAAATTTGCAAGTTCCAAGCAAACAATTCAAATTCCATGATGCCTGATGTGCTTCACAAAACTTACATTAAGGTCACAGG
>NW_007145141.1:0-12003 GCF_000164805.1 Carlito syrichta
TTTGAGCTATCTTGGTGATCTGGATTCTTCTGCTGAAGTTAGAGCTTTGGTGGTGTGAATTTCCTGCTCTCTTAGGAGTGATGTTAGCCTGTTTAATTGTGATCTTTCTCTTATCATGACATGGTTGTGTGTAGGTCTATAAATTACTTTCTTAGTAGTGTTTTTATGACATCCCAGTGTCTCTGGTAAAATGGGTACTTTTTAAAATTTGTTTTCAGAAATCTTTTAATTTCTGTCTTGATATCTGTGTTGACCCCTAGGTCGTTCAGCAGTCTGTTGTTTAGTGTCAGTGTCTTTGTGTGTGTCAGTGAAATCTTGTTGCTTTCAATATTTATTTTTATTCAACTGTGGTCCAGGAAGGTGAATGATATTACTTCAATCTCATGGAATTTGTTTGCATTTTATTTATAGCCAAAAACATGGTTGATCTTGGAGTATGTTCCATGTGATGACTAGTCGAAAGTAGTGAGTGAAGTGTTCTATAGATACCTATTAAATCCATTTGGCCAAATGTCAATTTGAGGCCTCTGAATTCCTTATTAATTTTTTGCCTTAATGATCCAAGATTGTTAGTGTGATGTTTAAGTTCCCAGTTATTATAGCATTAGGGTCAATTTCCTTTTCAGTTTATGAACTCGTTGCTTTTTAAATCCTGATGTTTTTGTGTTGGGTGAACAATTGTTTAGAATAGATATATCTTGCTTGTTGGTTAAAATATTTATCATTATGTAGTGTCCTTCTTTAATCATTTTAATGTTTGATAGCTTGAAGACTGTTTTGTCTTGGAATCACAACTCCTGCCTTTTTTGCTTTTCATTTACTTGATAGTTTGTTTTCCATCCTCTAACTTTGAGTCTGTGGGTGTGTTTTGTAGTGAGATGTGTTTCCTGGGTGCAGTATATTGTTGGAACATGCTATTTTTATTATCCAGCTTGCTATTCTATATTTGGTGCATTCACCTTCAGGATAATTATTGTAATGTGAGAGTTTTTCTCATCCATGAGGTTCTTATGAAGTTTATTCTGTTTTCTTTTATCTTTTGCATTGATATATGTATATTTTCAATTGTGTAGACAAGTTTTATTCTCTCTTGGTTCTATGTTTTCTTGTAATTTTGTGAAATGCATGACCATTTTTCTTTTCTTTCTTCTGTGCCTAATAGCTTCTTAAGCATCTCCTGTAGAGTTGATCTGGAAGCAGCATAATCTCATGCTGATTGGATGTCTGGAAAGGAGTTTAATTCCTCATCTCTGATGAAGCTTAGTTTATCTGGGTAGGAAAATCTTTGCTGGAATTTTTTTATATTTGAGAACTTTGAAGATGGAAATCCAGTCTCTTCTAGCCTATGTGTTTCTGTATGGTGCCATTCTTTTGGTCTTTCTTGGTAGGTAGTTTGACATTTCTTTCTTGTTGCTTTTAGGCTTTTTCTTTTATACCTACTTTTTGTAAGCAAATTATTATGTGTCTAGAAGTTAGTCTTCTCATTTGGTGTCTTACAATGGATCTATGAATCCCTTGTGTTTGGATGTTTGTGCCTCAGATGAGATGAGGGATGTTTTCTTGTATAACCTCATTAAATGTTTGTTTCAATGTGTTTTCTGTTTCCTTTTGTACTTCAGGTGGACTCATCAGGTGTAAGTCTGAAATCTTGATATAATTGCACATAACTTGTAGACTTGTTCTATCTTTGTAAGCATTATTTCTGTGTTTTTAACAAATTATGTTAATTTCATATTTTGTTCTTCAAGCTCTGATATTCTTCTTCTGATTGGTTAATTCTACTTTCTATGCATATCAGTTTATTTATTTAATAGATGGTGATTTTTATGACCAAAATCTCTGTTACCATTTTCTTCATTTTTATTTTGAGTTTTATTTTATCTTCATTTTATTTATTTCATGGATGGTGTTTTTTATGAACAACATCTCTGTTACCATTTCTTTCATTTTTTTCTTCTTTCATTTCTTTATTTTTCTTTTTTCTGTCCATCTATTCTTCAATCTTGGCTTTTGTTGTCTGAGATCAATCTTTCTGAGTACTCTACTGTTTGAGCTCCAATGTCTGCATTTTTGGTACTATCATTTTAAGACTTTGGGAGTTGCCTTTGTTCTTTCATTGATTTTTCTTCACTTGTGACAGATTTTTATTTTTTTAACTTTTAATTTTTTTATTTTGAAGATGACAGATACAATTCAACATTGGTATACAAATGTTCATTATGCAAGTACCCTTGTTGATGAGGTGTGCCCCTCTTTCCCCAGGCAGACTCCCACCATTGCCAATCTCACTTCCCCACCCCCCTTCTGGCAATTTCCCACAACTGCCAACCCTTTCCTAATAGTATTACAATAATTGGTCAAGGTCCACTTATGAGTGAGAACATATGATACTCAGTTCTTTGTTTCTGTGAAAGATCACTCAGTATTATAGACTGTAAGTGTGACAGATTTTTCTTTCTCTTTAATTCTGTTATACATTGAGAGAGATAATACATTTTCTTCTGTTATTGACTCAACCCTGTATCCTTCCCTAAGTAGAACCTACAGATATGTGCAATTTTAAAACCAGGCTGGAAGAGGGCAGCTATGCTGTTTCTTAGCACTTTGGGTGGTTAAATAAGGTATCTTGTGGGAAGCTGAGATTCAGAAGCTACCTGTAGCTCACGGTGTTCATGGACTGTGATGTGGGACCTATGGTACTCACTTCCCATTACTACCCATGATTTCCATGCAGTTGGAACTTATGTGTATCCCCTAAGTCCAAAATAGCATAAGAGGAAAAAAAGAACAGGGAAGAGGAGAAAAAAATGAAAGAAGAGAAGAAAAACAAAACAAGACAGAAAGAAAAAAGCAAAACCCCAAAACAAAAACAAACACAAAAAAGAAAAATGTTGTACCCATTCTCACACACATACACCCATGTATGAATAGAAGAGAAAATAAATAAATAAAAATGTACCTTCATGCACACATATACTCATACATGAAAAAAAATATCATGAGCATAGTGTGAGCATCTTGTGTCAGGGGCTGAAATTTTATGTTGCTATGCTAAACCAGGCTGACAGTTAATCTGGCAGATTCACCAACAGGATGATCCCCTCAGAGTACACAAGCAACACCTGGATTTATGTGTTTGGTCCTCTGAGTGGCTAACCAGAATTCTTTCACATGAATTGGATACTTCCCAAACTGCTGGGGAATTGGGGTAGGGGGCTGGATCAGTTCATCACTCAGCTATCCTTTTTGGCCACATCATCTTCCTCTGATTCCATTCAAGGTCCTGTAACAGGGCCAGTGTTGGTGATAGGATGACTAGAACTCTGCACCAGTTCTGTCTCTCTGATTCACAGAGATAAAATTCCTCACTCCTGGGCCATGGCCCCAACACTCAGTGGTGGGGACACTGAAGTACTTCTCTTTAGTTTCCAAGAGGACAGTGAAGGTGGCAGGCTTTTGTCTTCTCCACTGAGTCCAAGCACCTGGTTTTTCCAGCACACTCTTGCTGTGGCTTTTGTTGCTAGTGACCCACCTGGCATGAAAGTAGGTGGCAGAGGTGGAACCTGGCTCTGGACACCTAGCAGTAGCCATTCCCCACTGCTTCTTCTAAGATGGGTCTTAATGGGTCTTGGTAGTTTCCAAAGATGACACCTGTTTTCTGCCCTGGGAGAAGTGCTGTGAACAGAGCTTCCTCAGTAGTAATTGCTTCACCAGATGAGACTGGGTCTCTAATTCCTGGATCTGCATTCAGGCAGACACCTGAATAGCCACTAAAACATGTACACACACCCAAATTTATCCTTTCACACACTCATTTTCTCAGAGACTTGCAAACTCTGACTGACTTTGTTGGCAACTTGGAACTGCTCAAATGTGATTTTCTTAATTCATCATCACAGGTAATTGGACTCTTGAACACTTCTTGGCTTCTGGGTGCCCCAGCATACTTCCTATGGGTTTTTGATGACCTGTAGGCTATAGTGTAATGAAGACAGGGGCAGAACCAACTGGATCTTCTGAAGAGTAGAAAATAGAGCAATGTAGAAGACAAAGGCTCTGCCAGATCCTTGATCTAAATAGTTCTCATACTGACTGAAATACTGAAAATACAGTAGCCTCCATGTGAGACTGTTGTGAATTTATCTGCATTGGGCCTAGGAATCTCAAACTAGCTCAATCTGGAATGGTTTTGCATATTTTCCCAAGGTTGATTGAATTCAGATCCAAGCCCTTACCAGTAGGCTGCTACCTGGCTCATGGTATGTGTCTGCCTTAGTCATATAAAGAAGAGATGCAAGGTGATCAGTTTTCTGTCACCTACTGCTCTGATCGCTGGTGAGGAAAGACTATACAGGGTTCCCACAAGATTTTGAAGCTTCTTTCTGCTCCTTATAAGGTGAATTCTGAATACCTACATGTGTTGGTGAATTGTAACTTCTCACAAAGCACTAATATATTTGGGTGACCTGAAAAGATCATGGAGCATGGCATTTTAACCTTAGTGATATCATTTTTTGTGTGTTTTTTTCAATTCAGTTGGCAATGAGGACTTTGTATTGCCTAAATTTCACACTTACTGACAAAGCTTCATAAGCATCATCATCAGTGACAAGGCCAACAAAAAACATTTGTAGCTACTTCATTCTGCACCAACAAAAACTGGGGCAGGCTCCCAATCTTATCACATATAGTAATTATAATCTGAACATTGATATCTCTGTCAGGATAAGTGATGGTGGTTCTAGGACAGATTTTGACACCACAGTCAACAGCCTGGAGACTGACAATACAGCATATTATTACTGTCAATAACATAACTTGTCTGTCACAGTGTGGCAGATCTGAACAAAGAAAGTGCACTGTCTACCTTCTGTATCCCAACTACCTTCTCTATCCCAAATGACCAATTCATAAGTGGGAAACTGGGGAACACCCAGAAAGTGTCTTTGGAATACTGCTTTGTGCCCTCACAAAAACAGGAACTAGAATGATGCAACTTTGGCTGGAATATTGGTTATTTCACTTAATAGCTTGTGACTTTCAGGATGTTAGTGCAACTTGCGTTCTTTGGTTTTTTTCCACATGTAATAATGAAAAATGTTTTAAAATCACATTGTGGAACTATTATAAAAATTAAATAATTTTTTTAGATGAATAAGTTTAATATATAAAATGTTTTATAATATTGAATAGCAAACATAGAAAACATTCAATAAATATTATCATTATTATTTTGTTTCAACTTGTAACTACATAGATACAATATTTCCACCTTATTTTTAAATTTTGAAGTATTTGATAATTTAAAAATCGTTTTGAAACTTCCACTTTGCAAAACAATGGAATAGTTTATTTAGAATAAACCTAGTAAGACTAACTATAAAAAGCTGGAAAGAATACAAAAGCATGCATTTGAAGGCATTAGAGGAGCTTCATGTATTGCAATCTGACTCTATTTTTTATGTTTCTCCCTCATATCATTCAAGTTCCCCACTTTCTTTCCTCTCTGACCTGAATCTATTTATGTGCTGAAGGAAAAATCTCACCTAATCACTGTCCTGCCTACATAGGACACATTCCATCAGACCATCCTCAGGGCTACTAGGAATACCCAATACTCTGTATCACTGAGCCAGTCTGGAAAATCTAGAGCCCATCATGCTCAAGTATCCCTTTTCTGAATGATAATAACTCTCTCCTATGCTCTTGGCATGTGCAGTGCCATCAACCTGGACACAGGACTATTAATTAAAAAGAAATTCATATATATCCATTATCAATTAAAAGTATCAGCAGAGCATATATTCAAGGATGCAAGAAAAGAAGAAAAGTCTGGAAAGGTAAGCTCTTGTATTTCTGTCTTCAATGACCCCTTGACACAGGTGCAAGCTCTGAAAATAAGTGCCCCAGAGCTGAGACTCTGAAAGAAAGAAGGAACCAACAGGACTTAGAACTGTACAGGGCTTTCATCACTCTCATGTGGTTAGAGTAAAAAATTTACCTTCTATGACTGTAAGGAAGGACAGGCCCTGACATCACCATAGTCTTCAGGTGAATCCCCAGCAAGTGTACACACTTGGAGAGAAATGACTCAGGAACAGCAAGACATCACCAGTTCTGATGCCCAGGTTCAAAATAGTACAGTTGTATTATTGTGGTGTATCTCTAGCATTTCTGTCTGCCAGAATCAACAGTAAATTATGCCTGGAGGACAAAACTTATTTCAGAGCAGAGAGCCATTTCTATAATGCTTTAGAACAAATATGTATGCAAATATATATAAATGTTAAGTATATTAAACACAGCCTGATTTTAATCAACAATATCCAGGCATTAAAATCAGGAGAAAAGAAAAGAAAATAGAAATCACAACAAATAACAAGAAATGTAGCAAAGTAATTTTCAGATGTTAGGGAAATAGGATGTTATACGCATAATGAATTTGGTGACAATATAGTTTTTTTAAACTTTTGAATTTTTTTATTGTAAAATTGTGGGGTATATTTCAGGGTTAGGTATACAAATATTTACTGTGCAAGTACCCTTGTTGATGAGGTGTGCCCCCTTCCCCAGGCAGATTTATACTACTGTCAAGCCCACTTCCCACCCCCACCCCTGCAGTTTCCCATTCCAGCCTATCCTTTTCTTATAGTATTGCAGTGGTTGTTCAAGGTCCAATTATGAGTGAGAACATGTGATACTCAGTTCTTTGTTTCTGTGAAAGATCACTCAGTATTATAGGCTCTAATTCCATTGAGATTGCTATGAAGTTCATGATTTTCTTCTTCTTTATGGCTGTGTAATATTCCATCGTGTATATGTACCACATTTTTTAAAATCCAGACCTCTATTGATGGGCAGCATGGTTGGTTCCATGTTCTTGCTATAGTGAACAATGCTGTGATAAATATACGTGTGCAGGCATCTTTTTTTATAGAGTGGTTTGAGTTCTTCTGGGTTAGTCATCAAGGAAATGCAAATTAAAACTACACTGAGATACCTAACTCCAGTCAGAATGGCCATTACAAATAACTCAAAAAATAACAGATACTGGAGAGGATATGACAAAAAGGTGACACTTCTACACTAGTGGAAATGCAAACTAGTACAGCCTCTGTAGAAAATATACATAATTTTAACAGAAATCTAGAAACTATTAAAAGTAATCAAATGAAAATGTAATATATAAAGAATTCAAACCAAGAACTCAATAAATGACTTTAACCTATGGATTTCAAGAACTTGAAGATCAAAACAATAAGCAAGAAGATACAGTGTAAGCTTGAAAATAAAAATGGATGAAAGTTACATAAAAGGGCATAAGAGATATAGTAGAAAAATATATTTATAACTGAAGTTCGTGAAGAGGCGAAGAAAACACAACAGAGAAAATACTTGAAGAGATAGCAACTGGGAAATATCTAAAACTAATGACAGATAAGTAATGCTATGAATTCAAAATAAGCAAAGTCCACACACAAATCACACCTAGACCCCTCTTAGTACCAATGTTGAATGGTAAAAACTAACACATAACATGGAAGAGATAGAGAAGAGAGATTAAAAGCAACTATTAGAAAATAAGGCAACCGGGCTCAGTGGCTTAGCCTGTAATTTCGCGCTTTGGGAGGCTGAGGTGAGTGGATTGCCAGAGCCCACGGGTTCAAGACCTGCTGGTGCAACTTGGCAAGACCTCATCTCTATAATAATAATAATAATAATAATAATAATAATAATAAAATCAGCCAGGCATGGTAGCGTGTGCCTGTAATTTTGGTTACTTGGAAGGCTGAGGTGGAAGAATCGCCGGAGCCCAGCAGGTCAAGGCTGCAGTGGCCGGGAGCGGCCACTGCACTCCAGTCTGGGCAACAGAGTGAGACTCCAACTCAAAAATAGTAATAATAATAAAAATAAAAATAAGAAGATAAGGCAAGTTATTTTCAATATAGCAGCAATAAGAATGGTAAACAACTTCTTAACATTAACAATGTGAAGTTAAAAGACAAAAAAAGTTTTTAAATATTGAAAAATAATAACTGCCAATTTAGGCTTCTATGCAAGAAAATTATTTATCTGAAGGCAAAATAACCATATTTTTAAAAACCACTTTATAATCAATCAGCAGAAGACCAACATTAATTTCTATCCTACAGGAATTTGGAGGGGAGAAGTAAAGGAAATCCGTATTTAACTTTGAGATTGTGAAAGAAATGGAAAACAATAGAAGGGCAAAAATACAAGAAAACTTCATAAAATTTGACTGTGTAAAATACATTTTGGCACTTAAATATATGCAGAATTAAAAGATAAGTACAATTAAAACATTGAAAGAAATGCAAAAAAAATCCAAAAAACAGAAGAATATAATTGAATTTAAGATCCACCTCCTGTCTGGAAAGTGGTAGATACTATGTTATGGAAGATATCACAAGTCTAGGATGCAATTTTCATTTCTCTAGCGTACTCAACTGTAGTAAGATAATGTATATCTAATACTAACTTTGGGGTGGAATGAACCAGTACTGCAACCATGCACCAATTCCAGGTAGACTGTAATGAAAAAGGTTAAATAAAAAAGGTAATAACATGCATGACAAAAAGATCACAGGTTAAACACAACTGAAAGGTGATTTAAAACTAGGAGTTGATATATTACATGAGTAAAGTATTAATATTCTAATGTATATGAACTCTTAAAAATGTAGGACAAATAATGAAAGCATAATAGAAAAAAATGAGAGAACAGATAATTTCAGGAAAAGCAAAAAAACCTTTTACTATATTTAAAACCCTTTAACCCTTTTAATTATTAGAAACATGCACATCAAACTACTTTCAACTAACAATTCTCACCTATCCGATTTGAGAAATTTTAGAGGGCCTAAAGTACCTACTTAGGCAAGATTATGGGGAAACAAACACTTACTTTCACAGCTCACAGGGAGGAAATTTAATGCTTTATCTTTGAGGAATAATATAAGAATAACTACAAAATTTCAAGTTGTTACTGTTTGACCCATAATATCATATCTAGGAATGTTTGTAAACTCCCCAATATTGGGAAAATACTGACAACAAACAAATTGCCTGTATGTAAAAGTGTGACGGACACAGCTATAACATTCTTCCATGGAGTTCTTGTCAGGCATCAGAGGGAATCAATGTGAGATCTATTCACTCTCCCAAATGACAAGCTGGAACTTGTTAGACCATGAGGTAATCAGTTGTAAATAATAATGAAATATTTCCCAGAAAAAAAGGTGAATATGATTTGATTTAGTTAAGTGTAAATTATTATTTCACAAATTGTGAATTAATTGATGGTCAGGTGAAAGAAGCAGCACTTGTTTTAGAACAGACACACACATACTCATATACACAAAAGTTAGTATTGTTGGACCAGAGAAAGGACAGAGAGAGCATCGGGCATGGGGAGAAATGTGATTCTTGAGATGACTGGCCCTGGGAGCCTTGAACCCTTGAATAACCCTAAATCACACATTACCTTGTATGAAAACAGGGACCAAAGTAGCACACAAAAGCTTTGCTCTCTGCTTTCAAGCACAGTATTCAACACAATTTGAAGAAAACATAAATAAAACTTTCCAAAAGTACTGGCATAAAAGACAATAAAAATAAAAAATGTTATCCATTTAGAGAAGACAAAAGAGGATGACTCCTACCTCTATAATAATATGGAGAGCACCTCCCTGTTGTGACTAGATCTCAACAAGTAAGGTTGAGATCTAATTAGAGCTGAGACCATGAAGACAATATTTCCTGTGCAGCCATCATTCCTATCCCCACAGGAAATCCCAAGGAAGTGTAAGGAGGACAATGAGACAGACAAGAGAGAAACTACCCATAGATTAGGACTGAGAGAGGACCACTAAAGTGAGGAGTGAGCAAACACCATCTGAGTCTCTGTAGACCACATGTCTGATGAATCTACAGTCACTCCAAAGCCAATTAGAGAGCACTGAGCAACAACATACTGGGAGGTATATGAATTTTAGACATGAATGGAGATTCCAAATTCATAAGCTATTAACTTCAAACTGAAAACTGCCTACATTATTTAGTGTTCCTTCAGTTGTGCACGCTGCCAGAAACCCACATATGAATTCTAAAGGAATGAAAAACAAACAATAGGCATGTTTGAAAATATGCAGGAAATAAGTATACATTACCCTAGAATGATGCTGTTATATAACAGGAAAACAACTATCAGGTTTTTCCCCAGTTTGCCATGAGAAGGGGACATGTGCACAACAGTGATTGCAGAGAGAGTTCTGTGTATGGGTCTGATAATAACACTTCAGAGTCCAGACCGATTCTGTGTATTATTATGATTGATATTTCATCATCCCATTTAATAGCTTACAATTTCCATCCAGTAATAATTTTACACTTCTTCCTGCTGCCCACATTTCTAGCAGACTGGGTGGCAGTAGGGCAATTATCATTTAGGAAAGATGGAGAACTACCTAATGAATGGGAAACTGGCTAAAAACCAGTTCATCTATCACAGCCTGTGACAAGCAAAGTCTGTGTAAACCTGGGGAAATGACTCTAGCTGGACTTGGTGGCTCAGCCTGTAATCCCACACCTTTGGGAGGCTGAAGTGAGTGGATTGCCTGAGCCTTCTGGTTTGAGACCCACCTGGGCAGCAAGACCTCATCTTTACAATAAATCAAAAAATCAGCCTGGCGTGGTAGTGCATGCCTGTAATTCCAGCTACTTGGAAGGCTGAGGTGGAAGGATTGCGGGAGTCCAGCAGGCCGAGGCTGCAGTGACTGGGAGCAGCCAATGCACTCCAGTCTGGGTGACAAAGTGAGACTCCAACTCAAAAAAAAAAAAGAAATGATTCACAAAGAAAATACACATGAAGGAGATCTGTGAATGACAGGATCTGTCTAGTGAAGGAAAGGAGAGAGGACTAAGTTTCTGGAGTGTGCTCTAGACCTAGAGGGACATCAGGTGGCCAGAGATCAAGTGTTATTCATCTAGGTATGAGGAAAATACAAAACCTTCAGATCTTACCCAAGCTAGGAGTCATGATTTGTTCACATTCACAGTCAGCTCCTGGCTCCAGAGATAACACCGGAATAACCTAGCTTTCCAGCTTTACAAGACCCATGGCTATATTCTGTCAATGACTAAAAGGAAAATGAAAAACTGTGTTTGGTTAGGTTTATATCAATGATTACATTTAGGAAAAAAATGGAAAGAAGAGCTATCTTTCAATACCAAATAAAAATTAACAATCTTGTAACACTCACCTTATAATATTGATCATTTAAGATCATATTTAAAATCTCAGATATCCCATTCAAGGGCTTGCCAGGAGTGACCCTGCTTAGCTTCCCAGCCTATGGCGAATCCTGCGCCTGCGCACCATGAAGTGCCCTGCCTGCGAATGGAACACAAAAGAAAGGAGGAGTCGCAATCCTAATTTCAGACAAAATGCCATTTAAGCTATCAAAAATTAAAAAAGATACAGAGGGCTACTACATAATGATAAAAGGTTCACTCAATCAACAGGAAATATCTATCCTAAACATATATGCACCCAACATAGGTGTGCCAACTTTCATAAAGCAACTTCTAGGAAAACTAAAGAAAGATATTGACTCTAACACCATCATAACTGGGGACTTAAATACCCCACTCACAATCCTAGACAGATCATCAGGACAAAAAATCAACAAGGAGATCCGAAACCTCAATGTGACTCTGGACCAAATGGACTTAATTGATACCTACAGACCACTCCATCCAAAGACCAGAGAATACACATTCTACTCATCACTGCATGGAACGTATTCTAAGATCGACCACATAATTGGACATAAATCAAGCATAAGCAAATTTAAAAGGACCAAAATTCTGCCATGCACTTTCTTGGACCACAGTGGAATAAAGATAAACATTGACACCAACAAAGTCCCCCCAAAACCCACAAAGACATGGACACTAAACAGTATGATGCTAAGCAACTCC